>NC_085876.1:45080744-45093244 GCF_034702125.1 Engraulis encrasicolus
CACACGGGTACGGACACACACACTTGGTCACTCACACACACACACACGCACACGCACACGCAGACACAGACACAGACACAGACACACACACACACACACACACACACACACACACACACACACACACACACACACACACACACACACACACACACACACAGTGTTGGGCAAGCTACTTGTAAAATGTAGTGAGCTAAGCTATCAGCTACTCAACCATAAAATAAGCTTCACTACACTAAAGCTACCACCATCAGAAATGTAGTGAGCTAAAGCTTCAAAAATGTGGAAATGTAGTTCACTACACCAGAAGCTACATTTTCCCGACATATTGTCAGCTTGATTTAAAATAACAGATAGGCCTACCTTCATTAAACAAAACTTTATTGTGTGTTTTAAATATCATTATAGGACACAGGCCTAGGGCGACCCCAAGTCCAAGGGGGGACATGGATATGTTTTTGAGGGACAGTGTGGGGCACTCCCTGGCGTGCCCACCCCCACAATTCACTAACATTTTTCCTTCGTATAGGCCTACCTTACATGAGCTCGCGTTACTATGTGCACATCGCATCGCAATTGAGAACTGCCGCTACTTGCGGTTAACTTACATAATATAGAACGTAGGCCTAGCAAGGGAAAAACAGTCGGTTTTCTGCTAAGGCGACTTGTTAAAAAGTAGCATGGAACAAAGTTACAAGTACCACCTCTGACTTCATTTCATGCAGGTGGGCAGTGTTGCCAGATTGGGCTGTTTCCCGCCCAATTGGGCTGGTTAGGATGACCGTGTGCGGGTAGAAATCGCATTTAGCAGAAAAACCCGCCCAATTTTTGCCATAGAAATCAATAGAATTTTGGGATTTTGTGCTTCTAGCCGGGTTTTGAGCATTTTTTGCCTGGAAATCATCAGCCTCATCTGGCAACCCTGCAGGTGGGTCTTGGAACCCCTGTGTGACTGCCTAGATCTCGGGAAAGAGAGTCATTTTTTTTTCTTCAAGCAACAAAATGTAGCTTTTGTGGAAGCTACGTCGCTACTTGAGACAAAAGATAGCTTAACTACAGGGAAGTTACTCGATACATAAAGTAGTGACGCTACGACCAAGCTACTGGGGAATGTAGTTAAACTAGTAGCTTGTAGCTTGTAGCGAAGCTACTGCCCATCACTGCACACACACACAGAGACACACACACAGAGACACACACACACTCACTAGGCATGGTACACGCAGACACAGACACACACACACACGGTTTGCATGTACGGTTTGCATGTCACGGAACGGGGTAGTGCGCAACCGCACGGTGCCCACGGTTTCAAAAAAAAAAAAAAGTGACCACCGGCGGACGACGCTATTAAAATCCTACTACTTTTACAAGCATAAAACACAAAGACTACGTAGGATATTGAGTGTGGAAAGACTGATTTCTATCAGCCAACTGAAAGGCATAATGTAACAGCATGCGCCAGCTGACTAGGCTACAGTAGCCTACAAGCAAGTGCAGGTCGGTCAGCAGCGTCACCCTGTCCCCCCTCTCTCTCCACGTTAGCGCAAGTGATTGTTCCCAGCCTTTATGCTGACCATTTTAAATTAAATGAACATGAATTTACAAACAATGACAGATTAGCAGAACATAGTAGACTATTACTTACGTTACAGTAGCCTAGTAGGCTATATCCACGTGGCATTGAATGGGGATTCCGGACGGCAAATGCGAGATCATTGAACATATCCATCAGATTCACTGCGCTGTCCTTAACTGCAATCAACTGTAGGCCTAATTATATGTAGCCAGTTAAACTCTGACGGACGGAAGGGGACTTTGTGCTGTTGCCTAGTTAACATTAATGTTTAACACTATAACAAAAATAAAATTTGACTGTTTTAAAAGGCTCAGCTTCACAGGAGTTTTGTGAAACATTCTTGTGCATACACTTCTAAAAAAACGATCTTTTAAAATTATTTGTTACCTTAACTTTCACATTTTAACATAACATAACCCTATCACTTGTTCACTTAAAATTTAATTTGACTTCTGATTTTACTTCTATGCTTCTCACGGCCGGCAGTTTCATGATAGGAAGCAACTGATTAATAAACGCAAAACTCGCAGAAAGCGGTATCAAAATAAAAGTCCAATTCGTTCTCAGTGTGTCATTAACCAAAATAGTCATACTGCACTGACCTAATGGTCCCACTGCCTACAGGAGTGTAGCTGTTTTATTTTTACACGTCAAATGTGTTATAGCATGTAATATTTGAATATTTGTCAACTTAAAAGTTAGGACTTAGTTCTCCCTTTTTGTGAAATAAATGGAAGCATGTTAAAATCATTGATATCTTTCCTCTTTCAGTTGGGTTAAATGAAGTCAAATTCAACATACCCATGATAAGCTTACATTTTCATTCTAATTTGTATATAATACATTTTATTTAAAAAAAAAAAACAGAACCGTACAAAACCGAAAACCGTGACCTTGAAACCGTGATATGGACCGAACCGTGACATTTGTGAACCGTACCACCCCTAACACACACACACACACACACACACACACACACACACGGAGCATCATACTGCACCTCCTCTCACAACTCAAACTGGGCATGGACCTCACACGGGTATCAGCACGCACGCATGCACACACACACACACACACACACACACACACACACACACACACACACACACACACACACACACACGCACGGACACACACACTCACGCATCATACTGCACCTCCTCTCACAACTCAAACTGGGCATGGACCTCACACGGGTACAGAAACACACACACACACACACACACACACACACACACACACACACACACACACACACACACACACACACACACACACACACACACATCATACTGCACCTCCTCTCGCAACTCAAACTGGGCATGGACCTCACACGGGTACTAACCCACACGCACACACACAGACATACACATACATAAACATAGACTCACACACACACACACACACACACACACACACACAAACACAAACAAACAATCTCTCTTTCTCTCTCTATCTCTCTATCTCTCTTTCTCTCTCTCTCTCTCTCTCACACACACAGACACGCATACGCACGCACGCACGCACACTCGCTCGCTCACTCACTCACTCACTCATACTGACTCATTCAGACGCACGAATGCTCGCTCGCTCGCATACTCACTCATTCACTCACTCGGTGGACCACAGCACCTCCTTGCCATGCAGTCACTAAACATGCACTACCTCTTCCTGCCTGCAGGTGGTGCTGCCCACGTTCATCCTGGAGAAGCGCTCGCTGCTGGAGATGTACGCCAACTTCATGGCCCACCCGGACCTGTTCCTGGCCATCACCGCGGCGACCACCCCCGAGGAGCGCATGGTGCGCTTCGTGGAGTACTACCTGACGGCCTTCCACGAGGGCCGGCGCGGCGCCGTCGCCAAGAAGCCCTACAACCCCGCGCTGGGCGAGACCTTCCACTGCTCCTGGGCCGTACCACGCGACCGCGTAAGGCCCCTCAGAACTCACGCGCACTCCCTAGGGCCCCCCTCCCTCGGGCCCCCCACCTCCAGCACCAGCAGCAGGGAGTCCTCTTCCTCTTCGGGCCTTATTCCACCACCCCTGTCGCCGCACAGGCGACGATCCGCCACTGGTTGTCACCACGACGACGACAGGGTTTCCGTGTCGTCGTCTTCGTCGTCGATGGCGATGAACGACGCCTACCGGGTGCGTTTCGTGGCGGAGCAGGTGTCGCACCACCCGCCGGTGTCGGGGTTCTACTGCGAGTGCGTGGAGAGGAAGATGTGTGTCAACGCCCACGTGTGGACCAAGAGCAAGTTCATGGGCATGTCCGTCGGGGTCTCCATGGTCGGGGAAGGTGGGTTGAATTCTATTTTATATTTCTATTAATTACATTGCATTTTTATCATGATGAGAGAAGAAGGGTTTGATTCTGCTGCATTACTATATTTAATTGCATTGCATTTAGCAGATTTTTTTGGCCATTTTGGCCTTTATTACAACAGGACAGTATGAGAGAAGACAGGAAATGATTGGGAGAGAGAGATGGGGTAGGGCTGGGAAATGACCCCGGCCGGACTCAAAGCGGGGTCCCCATGGGCATGTACTGAAAGCCCAAATGTGGGGGCTTAGCGCGAGCAGATGTTTTTATCAAGAGCAAGTTCATGTGCATGTCCGTGGGGGTCTCCATGGTGGGGGAAGGTGGGTTGAGGAATTCTACATATTTCATTGAAATAATTTACATAGTCTTTACATAAGTAATGTATGTAACATGCATATTTTTTCACATTTTTAAATCATTTTTACCTCCACCAAGGAGGTTAAGTTTTCGGTCGCGTTTGTTTGTTCGTCTCTGAATGCATTTCAAGTTTATGGGCATGTCCGTGGGGGTCTCCATGGTCGGGGAAGGTGGGTTGAAGAACTTTATTTCATTGCAATGAATTACATACTTTTGCATAAGTATGTACCATGCATATTTTTTAAAACATTTTAAATAATTTTTAAGTCCACCAAGGAGGTTAGGTCATGTTTTCGTTCGCGTTGGGTTGTTTGTTTGTTGTTTGTTGTTGTCTGAGTGCATTTCTAGTTTAGCATTGAATTTAGCAGATGTTTTTTTTATCAAGAGCAAGTTCATGGACATGTCCGTGGGGGTCTCCATGGTGGGGGAAGGTGGGTTGAAGAATTCTATTTCATTGCAATAAATTACATACTTTTGCATAGGTATGTGACATACATTTTAAAAAAAGTAATGTAATCATGTTTATCTCCACCAAGGAGGCCATGTTGTCGGTCGTGTTGTTTTGTTTGTTTGTTGAGTACATTTCTTGTTTAGCATTGCGTTTAGCAGATGTTTTTATCGTGAGCAACTTCATGGGTCAATGGTGAGGGAAGGTGGGTTGAATTCTATGTTACATTGCAATGAATTACATACTTCGATTTAATTTTTTACCTCTGCAAAGGAGGTTATGTTTCCAGTCGCATTGGTTTGTTTGTTTGTCTGTTTCTTTGTTTGTCAGCAGGATAACTCAAAAAGTTATGAATGGATTTTGATGACATTTTGAAGAGTTGCTGGACGCAAACACACACACACGCGCACACACAGTAAGGTCAGGAAAGAGAGGAGTCTTTACTAGCTTCTTGAAGGTCGAGACAGATGTGCCTAGTCTTGCTTTTCATATTTTTGTGACTGTCAGTCAGTTGCCAGTTCAAATTTAGACATAAACGAAACAAACCCAAATTGGCAAAAAAAAAACCGACAAAGAAAACATCCAACTGAACTCACTGTGCAACGCTAACTGGATGGCATGATAAATAATGATTTCGTTCATGTTGGCTTGTCTGTTGGAATCATTTCATATGGGGCATCAAGCTACAGTAATGTTCCTCTGCATCCCCCTGGCTGACGCATGCTTTGGCATTGAACAGATTACCTTTAATAGTCAGCAGCGGTCAGGATCCAGACTCACTTAGGTCAGTCTGCAGAGGTAAATTGGTCCACTTTGGGCCACTCGGTTATGTGCAAAAAAAGTGGCCCAATTTACCTAAATTCATCATATGTCCCACCCACTAATCTTTAGATCCATTGACCTGCATTGGCTCAGATCAGGAGAGATACACAGACAGACTGACTAGCCATTTTCCCATGGGACTCCTTAAGGGATACCTGGAGTCAGGCCTGCCGACAGGAGGAAAACAAAGGGGTCAGTTGTGCCAGGCCCAGGCAGAGAGAGGCACCAGAATTGGGTACCCATTACATTGTATGCAGTGGAGGTGTGGGCTTTCATAAGATTTTGCCCTGAGCACGGCCAATAGATTAGACAAACCAGGCAGGCAGGGCCGGATTAACGCACAGGCTAGACATGGCAGCAGCCTAGGGGCCCCCACCTGCCAGGGGGCCCCTGATTGACCAAAAGTGATAAATGACAAAATTGTGACAAGATGCAATATTGGAAAAATGCATCTGTCATGCTAAACACACTTGGTAGACGTGTTCCTATCTTGTAATTATGACATTTATCACAAATCTATCGCAAAATGTGCCTTCCGACAGCAACCTGTAGCCTAGGAGCCCGAAGGCCATCTTAATCTGGCCAAATCAGTCAGCCGAGAGAATCTGTACAGGCAAATGTAGTATAATGGCAATGAAAGAAGTCTTTATCTTAAGGGCTTGCAGTCTCGAGGCATATAGGGTTATCTAGGCTAACTATTTAAAGTCATTTCATGGACTTTAAGTTGGAAGATGGGAATCAGGTTGAATTAGGAAAAGGTTGGGTAATGTAATTTGTTTATGGGCTATGTGGAGTAGATAATGAGGCAAATACTTATGTGACCAAGATTGATTTAAATGTGCATTTACACTAAATTGCTTCAGACAGATATGTCTTTTTGGAAGTTCTCGGGAATGGAGTCCTCACGGTCGTATTTGAAATCTTATAACATTTTTGGTGTGCACACACACACACAAGCAAGCAAGCAAGCAAGCAAGCAAGCACGCACGCACGCACGCACGCGCACACACACGTATTATTTTATTATGGCACCATCAGCCCCACTCTGGCTGTCTATATAATGAGTGAAAATCATCAGACCAGGCGTGGGATGCCGGATGTCTGAATGAGCCGAAATCCGATTTTAGCTTCACCTTCAATGGCAAACGGCTGACGGTGAGTCATCCAGTACCAGGAACTTCAAACCAATAGTCAGACACCAAATATACAACACACATACGCACGCACACACGCACACAGAAGCACAAACACAAAAGCAAACACACACTAGTCACACACAGACACACCTTTCCCAATTGTGTAAAGGAATTTCAAAAGCGAGTGATGTAGGCCTACTTCAAGCTATCTAAAGAGGTAGTTGTTTGTGTGTGTGTGTGTGTGCGCGCGCGCGCGCGCGTGTGTGTGTGTGTGTGTGTGTGTGTGTGTGTGTGTGTGTGTGTGTGTGTGTGTGTGTGTGTGTGTGTGTGTGTGTGTGTGTGTGTGTGTGTGCGCGCGGTGTGTGTGTGTGTGTGTGTGTGTGTGTGTGTGTGTGTGTGTGTGTGTGTGTGTGTGTGTGTGTGTGTGTGTGTGTGTGTGTGTGTGTGTGTGTGGGCGCGCGTGTGTGTGTGTGTGTGTGCCTGTGCGTGTGTATGTGAACTGTATGTGTGGGTAGGTATTGGTGGGTAGGTATAGGTGGGTAGGTTGGAGCACTATGAGTGTGTGTGTGTGTGTGTGCGTGCGTTCGTGTGTGTGTGAGAGATGTAGAGGGAAGTTAGACATTCTTATTAACGATGGAACTCTATTGATTAGTGAGTCAGATGGCCTAGAGTTGACATTCACATGTCTGTGTGCCTTTTGTGTGCGTGCGTGCGTGCGTGCGTGCGTGCGTGCATGCGTGCGTGCATGCGTGCGTGCATGCGTGCGTGAGTGTGAATCTACATGTGGACACAAACACACAGTGTGTTTGCATGTGTATTCTGTTTGATGTGTTTCATTTGAGTTCAGTCACGCCAGCGCCTCCAGAACAAATGCTTGAGGATCAATGATGTTTATAATGATGACGTCCATGGCAGAGTGCTGCTCTTCGAGTAGAGCACTCAATAGAAACAGTAAAGTATCCTCCACGCTCCTGTTTATCACTATCTGGTGCAGAGAGAGAGAGAGAGAGAGAGAGAGAGAGAGAGAGAGAGAGAGAGAGAGAGAGAGAGAGAGAGAGAGAGAGAGAGAGAGAGAGAGAGAGACGGAGAGACAGAGACAGAGAGACAGAGACAGAGACAGAGACAGAGACAGAGAGAGAGAGAGAGAGAGAGAGAGAGAGAGTGAGTGAGTGAGTCAGTCATCGGAGGGGAGTCATCGGAAGATGGAAGATTGATTTGTGCCTTAATTTAAAGCAGTCCCAAACTAATGTCCAAAATACAAGCCCAAAATGTCCATTTTCAAATGTGGATGTGTGGAGGTGAAAAGGGGTGAAAAGGTGTAACAGTTGCCATTGGGAGGCATTAGTCCATGTAATTTTTTAACACTAAGGGTGGCGTTGTCAGGCTTATGATGAGTTGAAGGGGGCTTTGGGAGGCTTGTGATGTAACCAAGGGGGCCTTGGTTCAAAAAAGGTTGAGAACCACTGTTCTAAAGTGTTACCCCTTTTTACCTCCACACATCCACATTTGAAAATGGACATTTTGGGCTTGTATTTTGGACATTCACTGTCAACTGTCTTCACCTAATTGGCTGCCTGTGGAAGGAATCGGTAGAGGATGATGAGGATGAGGTGGAGGATGAGGAAGAAGAAGAGGAAGGGCCTTGGCGATCTCACTACGACACTACACTAATTGGCTTAGATTGTGTCTGTGAGACTTAGACGTTTATAGAAGAATGGATAACGGAGGAGGAAGCACATGTTGTTATTCACACTTGAGATTTTCTTTTACTTCAAACATGTAAAAGTTTCATTGTTTACCTGATATGTTTCGATGGTATGACTTCCGTCTTCATCAGATGGTCACTGGGATGTTTGACGTGCAAATCAGCTGATGTTGTTATGCCGGAAGTTATACCAGAGATTCTTTAAGTATATAGAGATATGCCAATGAAATAGGTTGCTATGGGCACCTAACATGACCAAGTTCCGGTCTGCCTAAAGGGGCGTGTCATAATACACCTACCATTGAATAGAACAGTCCTTAGGTCTGCCTAGGTCTGCCTAAAGGGGGATCCCCCCCCCTCCCCCTTGCAATAATAGAACCCGGAAACAATGGGCCAATGGAACCTCTCTCTCTATACTCTCTCTGGTTATGCTGTCGAAACATAAAAGTAAAAGTTTTCTATGTCTGAAGTAAAAGAAAATCTCAAGTGTGATTTAAACAGTTAGACATAATGAATGTTATACATATATTAAACACATGTTGTTATTGTTGTTGTTGATGAAGATGATGATGATGGTGATAGCAGTGATGATGATGATGATATTGATGTTGATGATGGTGATGGTGGAGGTGATGGTGATGATGATGATGATGATGATGATGATGATGATGATGATGATGATGATGATGGTGGTGATGGCGATGGTGGTAGCAATGATGATGATGATGATGTTGATTATGATGGTGGTGATGGCGATGATGATGATGATGATGATGATGTTGTTGATGATGATGAGGATGGTGGTGGTGATGGCGATGGTGATGATGATGATGGTGGTGATGGCGATGGTGATGGTAATGATGATGATGATGATTATGATGATGATGATGATGGTGGTGATGGCGATGGTGGTAGCAATGATGATGATGATGATGTTGATTATGATGGTGGTGATGGCGATGATGATGATGATGATGTTGTTGATGATGATGATGATGATGGTGGTGATGGCGATGGTGATGGTAATGATGATGATGATGATGATGATGGTGGTGATGGCGAAGGTGATAGTAATGATGATGATGAGGATGTTGATTATGATGGTGGTGATAGTAATGATGATGGTGATGATGGTGGTGATAATAATGATGATGATGGCGATGGTGGTAGCAATGATGATGATGATGATGATTATGATGGTGGTAATGGCGATGATGATGATGATGATGATGATGATGATGTTGATGATGGTGATGGTGATGGTTATGGTGATAGTAATGATGATGTTGATGATGATGGTGGTGATGGCGATGGTGATAGCAGTAATGATGATGATCTTGATGATGTTGGTGGTGATGGCGATGGTGATAGCAGTAACGATAATGATGTTGATGATGATGGTGGTGATGGTGACCGTGATGGTAATGATGATGATGATGTTGATGATGACTATTATGAGGAGGAGGAGGAAGAGGAGGAGGAGTGAGTGAGTCACCCAGATGGTTAGATCAGAAAGACGATGATGATGATGATGATGATGATGATGATGATGATGATGATGATGGGGAGGGGGGTGAGAGAGAAAGAGAGATACAACATACAAATTGTAACAATGCAGAGAAGGTGGAGGAAGGAGAGAGAGAGAGAGAGAGAGAGAGAGAGAGAGAGAGAGAGAGAGAGAGAGAGAGAGAGAGAGAGAGAGAGAGAGAGAGAGAGAGAGAGAGAGAGAGAGAGAGAGAGAGAGAGAGAGAGAGAGAGAGTGTGCTTTGGGGATGTTATTGGTAATGGTGTTGGCCATTAGTGTCATCATCGAGCTCTGAGTCACCTGCAGGTCTCCATGGCAACACGGAGGTCACGCACGCAGGAGCCTAGATAATGACCTTCCTAAAGTACGGAATGGAATGCTCAGGTGATAATTACAGGAAGTGATGTCAATGTGGGCCTTAGAATAGACTAGAATACTCCACCATGCCAGGCACAGTGAATCATTAAGGGAAAATTGACACCTTTCTCTTGTTCTCTCACGCTCTCTCTCTCGCTCCCTCTCTCTCCCCCTCTCCCTCTACCTCTCTCTCTCTTTCTCTCTCTCTTTCTCTCTCTCTCTCTCTCTCTCTCTCTCTCTCTCTCTCTCTCTCTCACACTCACTCTTTCACACACACACACACACACACACACACACACACACACACACACACACACACACACACACACACACACACACACACACACACACACACACACACACACACACACACACACACACACACACAGGCACTCAGTAGTACTCTGAAGGGTCTGAGTAACTGTTGTAGCAAGTTTGACTAAGTTTGCCTTTCCTTACAAACAAGTATTTGCAACTTACAAGGAGGACATATAATATAGAACATAGCAAAAATCTTAGATTATTAGATGGTCATCAGTAGTGGTGTGGATCGGCACTGCCCTCACGGTCCGATTCGATTATGGGAGGTTTCAGGAGGTTTCGATTCGATTCGATTCTATGCGATCCGATCCGATACGATCCGATTCAATTCTACAATGCATTGCAATGCATTACATTTCTACTGAAAGCAAAGCAAATGTTTAATCAGTCATGATGCGGCAATACAAGTATCCAGATGCTGAGCAACAATTTATTGGCTGTTTTCTGTATCAGTCTGTATCAGTCTTGCAATGTTTTGAAGTGCTTTTATTTAATTTTAACATTAATTTGCTCCAGAAATATCCATGGAAGTAATTGAAACTTAAAGAAATTGCCGGATCGATTCTGGAACTTGCCGGATCGATTCTGGATCGTCCATGCCCCGCATTGGATTGCATCGCCGAATCGATCATTGTTGACACCACTAGTCATCAGACATGACACACAGGTCTCTTCCAACCTTCTTTGGGGCAGCAGTGACAGAGCCCCCATTGATTTTCCCCACACAAAGATTCCAGTTGACTTTTACATTACATTACATTGCACTTAGCTGACGCTTTCATTGTATTCAAAGCGACTTACAACTATTATTTTTCAGGGTGTTGGTTACAGTGCCTGGAGCAATGTGGGATTACGTGCCTTGTATTGCTTAGGGGCACTTCAGCCATGGATGGAGATGTAGGGAGAGGTCAGGTGGGATTCGAACCTGCAACCCCTAGCTTGAAATACCAACTCTCTAACCACCAGGGCACGGGTGCCCCAGTTATATCCCCACTCAAAGAGTGCCACAGTTCTGACTATGTGTCTATTAGGGCTGTAACGATATTGTATCGAACCGAGAAATCGTGATACACAGGGTTACGATACTGTATCGTGATACAAGAAGGCAGTATCGTGATACGTGATACTGCTTCCATGCTTCAAATCATTATCATTATTTTATTTAACTTTTAAAAATGATTAGCAGCCTCTTGTAGCTTGTTCTACCTATAAACTATCGCAATTTTTATTCATTATTTTATTTTATATTGTTGGCTAATCGTGGGGTGTATCAAACCGTAGGTCATAAATCGTGATACGAATCGAATCGTGTGTTGAGTGTATCGTTACAGCCCTAGTGTCTATCCAACCACATGAATGCTGCAGCTACCAACCTTGCCAGGCATTATGCCACCCGAACAGCGGCCAGGCTGATACACATGGGGTATCAACAGCTATTTACATTGGAATGAAAGGATTTGTTTTTGGCAGACACAACAGATATACATGGAGGTCCTGGGCAGCGTAAAGCACAGTGGGGACTGAACAAGAAGAGCGGATGAGTGGGCTCTAAATGCTGCAGCCGGATGCAGTGCAGTACTTCGTGTCCACCAGCATCTTTGGGGTGTGATGAAACACATTGCACATGCACGTAATATGAATATTATTCTATTCTATTCTATTCTATTCTATTCTATTCTATTCTATTCTATTCTATTCTATTCTATTCTATTCTATTCAATTCTGTTTTGTTCTATGCAGCAGATATATTTACAGTATAAGACTAAAGTGAGGGAAAATACATTCAGAGGATTCAGGGGTTTATGTTATGTGTGCATGTGAAATGGAAATGAAATTTTTATGAGAATTATGTAACACTGCTGGCCAATGTGGAATACACCGCGCCAACCTGCAGAATGAAATGCATGCAGCAGAGACTTGCAGCCACTT
>NC_085876.1:45098244-45118244 GCF_034702125.1 Engraulis encrasicolus
GGTCTTGTAATTCTGTGGAGGTATTCTGTAGTGTGCCTGTAACCATTCGTACCATCCTTTAGCCATGCCCTTTTAACTATTTTTCAACAAACTACAGTTTGTTCAGAGCCCACCATATTCCACTCTCCAAGACAGAACTTGGGACAAGCCTTGTCTGCTATTTTGTTGGATAAATAACATTTTAATCCAACATAAACCAATCATGTCTGTCTAGGTGACTGAAGAGATTCCAAAGTCATTAAAACCAGTTTGTGCTGCAAAGGTGAGCTTTTCTTCATATTAATGGTATACCTTCTTTGGGGTGCCCATATTTATGCACATGCCTATTTTTGTTTAAATCCACATAAAATTCTTTCTATAACACCTATGAAAATTCTTCCACTGCAGAAATGTTTCTCTTTCCCTACAGTTTACCATATGTTAAAAGGAATTTGCTACTTTAAAAGTTCAACGAGAAATAAAACGATGTAATGATTTTTCAAAAGGGTGCCCAAACTTTCTCATGGCACTGTATATTTAAATATGCTTTATACACCTGTAAAATGGATGTGGATCATATCCGATATGCATAGACTGCCCTCTTGAGAAGGTATATGTCATTATTTAAAAATATATATTTTAAGGGCTTTTTTCCTTTATTTTTGACAGGACAGTGTAGGAGAGACAGGAAATGAGTGGGGAAAGAGATACAGGGAAAGAATTGGCAAATGACCTGGGTCGGAATTGAACCCGGGTTGCTGGCGTAGTAACCCAGTGACCTACCGTTAGGCCACAGCAGGGCCGAAAATGTATTTTGATATTAGTGAGGAGGTAGAGGTTTTGGTATTCATACAGGATTAGTAGGTACACTGCAGGTATACCCATATATGTTTTACATTGCATTCATATTAGTCAGCAGTAGTTGCACGATATTAGAAAAATATGTGATATACGATAACATGCCTGTATACCGTGATATCAATATTACTCGCGATATTTAATATATACATAATATTTTCCGCTCTCAACTTGCCATTCTACACTTTATCATGTATAAAAACAACTGAGAAGAATGCACTGAGAGTTCATAAAATAAAGTGAAAAATAAAACAACTGAGAGGAATGTTTTTTTTTTTTTTAATTTTTAAAATTATTAGGAAAAACATGGATATACAGTACAGCATCAACTTAAAACTTTTCAGTAACACTTTCTATGAAGCCCATATCTATAGCGCATTATGAGCACATTCATAACAAATTATAATGCGCATCATAATTATGGTGCATTATGACTACACTTTTAACGCTTCATGATGGAGTATATCAACAGTCATGAATAACTATAAATCTAGCTTATAATGCATTATAAATCTTAGTATGTTTTGAGTGCTCGTGAATGGTTATAAACTACAGGCAGTGAAGGGGCTTATAATGCATTATAACGGTCATGATGCACTATGACTAATTATGATGCGCATTATAATTTGTTATAAATGCACTCATAATGCGCTATAGAAAGTGTTACCAACTTTTCTGTTTGTCTTGTAACAGGGGGACGGATGGGTGTACGTGAACCCCCTCTGGAAGACCCACTGATGATGATGATGCCCCCTGCAGTACCACCATACACAACCTGACCCAGGACACATGGCCGCTTCACAGGACTACACAGACACAGACACAGACACAGACACAGACACAGACACACACACACACACACACACACACACACACATACACACACACACACACACACACACACACACACACACACACACACACACACACACACACAAACTAACTCTCTCTCTCTCTCTCTCTCTCTCTCTCGCTCGCTCACACACACACACACACACACACACACACACACACACACACACACACACACACACACACACACACACACACACACACACACACACACACACACACACACACACACACAGACACATACACACACACACACACACACAGACACACAACTGAGAGGCAGAGAAAAAAAACACATACATGAATAAATAAAGAAATAAAAGTGTCCAGACCCCAAACAAGACAGTTGGATTGATGATAGACACATCATGTATGGTAGAAAAGGGGGATGAGAAGGATGAAGGAAAGGATGAAGAGAAAAAAGGAGAACCATGGAGCGAGCAGGAGAAGTGGAGAAAGCAGCCAAAGACTCAGAGCAACAGAGTTGAAGGTGTGACCAGTGCTACATACGTACTGTATGTCATACGTACTGTACGTACTGTATGAGAGAGACTGGAGAGTCTTAAGCCAGGCTCAAGCTATACGACTAGCGATTGTGTGTCCAATTTTGGCGTCGGGGTGCACCGCACACTAGAAGAGAATCGCAACTGTCAATGTTGTCGCTGCTCGGAGCCACCGAGACAAGCCCGACGTTCTATTTCCAGTCGCAAATATCAAACACTGTTTGATTTCTACGATTAGTGATCGGCGACTCTTTGAGCTGCCAAAGTTCTATCTTGGAACGTCGCTCACGACGAGGAAATCTTTCCCGACAATCGCTTGCGATGGTCCTGGGGGGTAACGTTCCAGCGATTGTCGTAAGGGGGGTTTTCAGCCGAGAATCGACGCGATAGTTGTGTAGTTTGAGCCAGGCTTTAGGGCCTCCGCATATTGGATCCGACAGCACTGCGGAGCACTTTCACTTCAGACACAATTCCGACCCCCAAACCCAATTTCACACGAACATAGTATTGATAGTTAATGGGCGGCTCCGACAAAAGAGAACTCGTCTCCAATCGCTATCCGACATCCGCGAATGTCCGCGGACATCGGCGACAGTGTGCGGGGTTCTATTGAAAACAATGGAATCGAACTTTTTCGGAGCAGTGCAGCTCAGCACTTTGTCGGAGTCGATGGGCAGAGGCCCTCAGAGGTGTGAATCCACTATGGCAGTGGTTCTCAACTGGAATAGTCTTGTGACCCACAATTTGCCGTGGTCAATACATTGTGACCCAAACTGCGTGTCGCACCGTCAGATTCTTCCAATAATAATAAAACATATGATCATGCATTTCATAATATGCATTATTATTTGCATTGTATGCTGATATACAATGTGTCTTATGACCATGTTTCACTCTGTCTTCAACATCATAGTCATTTTTAGTGCATTGCATCATAGCTCCGCGACCCACCCAGGAACCCTCCGCGACCCACTTTTGGGTCCCGACCCACCAGTTGAGAATCACTGCACTATGGCATGCCATGACTCCATACACTCTAAGGGACTGCTGGACAGAGGCATGAAGACTGGAGATGGTGATGTGAAACTAATTGTGGGGCATGCCTGAAGACATTTTCCTAAGAGTTTCCCAACCAACGGTACGTGTACCACTACGTGGTACGTGGACAAATGTAATGATAACAAATATATGGAGTGTTGTCACATTAGGATGGAGGAACATATCTTGAGGAAGGGGAAAACACTGCTGTGGAGGACAGATGCAGAGGACAGTTGGAAGGAGGTGGGTCTGGAGCCTGCATACTGGAGAAACTCTAAGGACAGAGAGAGAGAGAGAGAGAGAGAGAGAGAGAGAGAGAGAGAGAGAGAGAGAGAGAGAGAGAGAGAGAGAGAGAGAGAGAGAGAGAGAGAGAGAGAGAGAGAGAGAGAGAATCAAAAAGACTGGAGAGGTGGAACGATTGTAGAGGTAAAATGATGAAAAGAGGTGTTGGAGGTGGGCTATACCTCCATTTCTTCCCTAAGGGAGTGAAAAACGTAGTGTAGTGGTGTAATGTAGAGTGGAAGTCAAACTAGTTCCTTCTCTCTTTACTGTTACCTGTGGCCGCTTGCCTTGGTGTCACCCCGTCTCCATGGAGAAAACAATAACATTTCCCTGCTGTCAATGTTGGCAGGTAGGTCAACTTTCAGCGGGGCTTTTTCCACATTCAGTTGAAGGAGAGGGTTGTACACATCCCATGAAAAGGTGCAGGACAAAGGCCAACTGTAGTTTTCAGAGTGAGAAGTCTGCACACTTAGAGTCCTTTTTGTTGTATTTCATTATTTCCTGCCATGAAATAACAGGCTTCTAACTCTGAAAACTACTGCTTTTTCCACATTCAACATCCCAGTTGCAAATAAGATTATGATTACCGAAATGTGCTTTTGCGGAATACTGAACAAAAATTTGATCATCAATGATGTCGAGCTTTGCATTAAATAATCTTCTGTTAGAGAAAGATAATTCAAACTCTGCCCACCCAAATGCAAAGGAGTGTGCTCAAGTTTGGTCTCCTAAGGGGTTGCGTTGGCCTTTCCTTCTTCTTCTCTTTCTATGGCGTTTGGTGAGTTTCTCGAAACCAAAGTTGCTAACTACATTAGCTACTTTGTTGCTTTCAATGCATTTTCCCATTGGCAACTACCGAAGTTGCTAACATGCTAACAACTTCTCTTTTGAGAAACTCACCCCAGGTTTGGAGGCAGCTTGCACAAGGTGTGCGCTACTGCCATCTATATCGCCAAGGGAACTCCATTCATTCTCAACCTAAAGTCTACAAAGGTCTCCTAACCAAAGGTCTCCTAAAGGGGAGTTCAGATAACACTTAAGAATAACTTCCTATTCAAAACTTTATAAACACTTTATTAACATTGAATAATAATTAACATTTAACAAAGCATTTCCAAATGTTAGTAAATGAGTAATAATCAAACTAGGACTGCACAATGGAGTGGGAATCAACTTCTACTGTGTGAGTTCTATGTGGTTTCATGGCCTCTGGTCTTTAAAGGAGAGACTTCCAGGAGCGATGAGACTGCACTGTGTCTGCTGTGTTAACATAGTATGTCTTGCCCATTTATAAACATTTGTAAACATTTTGTTCATTATTAGTTCATTATTTATAACATGTTTATAAAGCTGTGAATAGGTAGTTATTCTAAAGTGTTACCAGAGTTCACCTGACGTCACATGAGTCTAGTAGAAGTGTGGGCTTGAGGTATCTTACTCTACTAGAAGATTCTTTACTTGCATTAAAAGTCCACAAGCAAGAGGCAAGGTGAGGAGGAAATTGGGTATTTCTCAAAAGTGCTTTCTAGTGCGTGCACTTCCAAGTGTATTCAGCCTAATTAGTCACATCCAATGATTGGATACTCTTTATTAGTCACACCCAGTGATTGGAAACTCCGTAGAGTTCACCAAAAAGTATTCAATCACTGGACATGACTAATTAGGCTGATACTTAGAAGTGTGCGCACTAGGTTTTGAGAAATGCCACAGTTTGACTTGCACTCGTGGTGATTGGTGTGGGCTAGTGCCTGTGTATATTCCTGACCACTGTTGCCCCCCGAGGGTTGGAAGGGAAACAGGGAAAAGGGGGGCATATTTTTTATACCAAACTACAGGTAGAGTACTTCTATTTTTCACATATGTAACCTAGGCCTTTCTCTTTGTTTTTTTGTTTGTTTTTGTTTTCTCTCATTTTAGATATTGCACTTGCACTGTATATGTATATATAAAACGGCTAGCCGGGTGTTACCAACATGTGTACTGTCTATAACCATGCACGCTTGCACACTGATATGAAATCACATAAACACACGCACATGCACACACACACGCACGCACACGCACACGCACACGCACACGCACACGCACACGCACACACACACACACACACACACACACACACACACACACACACACACACACACACACACACACACACACACACACACACACGCTTCTGTAGCTTAGCTTGAAATGCTTGAAAGTAATTAGATTTAGAGAAGAGAAGCTGTAGTCCAGTCGTCCTGCCTGACAGAACTGGCCCCTTCTCTTTTGAATCAATACGATTCTCTCAATACAAGGCCACAACACACGCACGCACGCGCGCACACACACACACACACACACACACACACACACGCACACGCACACACACACACACACGCACACACACACACCTCAGACAGTCATCCATTTCATCCTTCACTGGAAGCATCCATCATCCCTCAGCAGGCAATTTCAAGCGTGTGTGTGTGTGTGTGTGTGTGTGTGTGTGTGTGTGTGTGTGTGTGTGTGTGTGTGTGTGTGTGTGTGTGTGTGTGTGTGTGTGTGTGTGTGTGTGTGTGTGTGTGTGTGTGTGTGTGTGTGTGTGTGTGTGTGTTCGTACGTGTGTCTGTGTCTGTATGTGTGTGTGTGTGTGTGTGTGTGTGGGGGGGGGGGTGTTGTCCTCACATGAGGAACATTAAATTACCTACACAAACTAAGAAAGTTAATCAGGCCTAATCAGGGAGGAAAGACAGTGTGCCCGACAAAGCCTTGTATGCTGTGTGTGCGCTCGACATAGCCTTGTAACAGCTCTTGAAGATGAATGAGCTACACAGTCAGCCAAATATATAAATATATGTATTATGCATAACCTGGCCTATGAAAGGAATCTTATTTGCATATCTAGGCCACAGCTAATACGCTAATTGCAGTGTTGAGCCATCTGATTTGAATCTTATTTGATCTAATTTCAAAAAACGAATTCCCCATGAGGTTAGTAGGCCTATTATTATTATTGTTTGTGTGGCCCAGACTACATGAACAGCCGTAGTTATTTCCATGTCTGTTTGGTGTTAAACTAAACAGGAAAAGTGACCCCAAGTACAAAAACTTACAAACTCTAGGGTTTCTCAACGGGGGCTCTGCAGTCCCTTCAGAAGGCATTGGGGAGCCCCAGGGGGGCGTTGAGAAAGATACAACTGAGAGGGGGCGATGCTTAGTTGCCATTTAGGTGCATTAGTCTAATTCATGTTTTAATACTAAGGGTGGCGTTGGGAGGCTTATGATGAGGTCAGGGGGCATTGGTAAGCTTATGATGAGGTCAGGGGGCGTTGGGAGGCTTATGATGAGGTCAGGGGGCGTTGGGAGGCTTATGATGAGGTCAGGGGGCGTTGGGAAGCTTATGATGAGGTCAATGGTGTGTTTGTTAAAAAGAGAACCACTGCTCTACATCAATCCATTCTTAAAGTCACTTTTATCATTTGAATGTTTATAACTGTTGCACTGTTGACTCTTTTCCATTTCCTACTATTCACACAACCACTTCCTTCAGATTGCCTTTCTTTATTCTTCTTTTTCTATGCATTCTTTTTCCTCAAGTTAGTGTGTTTTTCTTGTCTTTTTTTGACCATTCTGGATGTTTGACACCCATTTCTGTTATGGCGCATTCGGTAACACTTTATTTTAGGGATACACATCTATTAGCACTAATACATACAATGTTAATGCCGGCATAAGTAACTTGTAAGGCATGTACTAAGCAAACGCTAAGGCCTACTAGGTCCTTACTAAGGTTAAATTGGTAATAAATCCCTTATTGTGCATGAACAAGACATTTGCGAATACATGCCTAACAAATATTTGATTTTGCTTAGTACATGCCTTACAAGTTACTTATACAGGCACATTGTATATATTAGTGCTAATAGATGTATCCCTAAAATAAAGTGTTGCCGCGCATTCTCATGAACACTGCCACTTTACTTCATGCCAAAGCATAACTGTGCATTATTATGTCTGTGCATCATGTCTGACACACACTCATCCACATATGCACGCACACACGCACGCACGCACACACACACACTCAAACACATAAACGCTTAAGCAGGTTTGTAACTCTCATTCACGTGTATGTCTTGACCACCCTGAAGTCTCTAATGACCAATTATTATGACACACACACACACACACACACACACACACACACACACACACACACACACACACACACACACACACACACACACACACACACACACACACACACACACAACCTTCTTCTCATTCACGTCTATGACTGTGTCTCACCATGACTGTGTGATGCCCTCAAAGTCTTGCCTGACTGGCTGTGCTGACTGGCTGTTTTCCGGTTGCCAGTGAGTTCTCCTGCCCCCGGCCAGTGGGTTCTCCTGCCCTCAGCCAGTGGGTTCTGCTGCCCCCAGCCAGTAGGATCTCCTGCCCCCAGCCAGTGGGTTCTGCTGCCCCCAGCCAGTAGGATCTCCTACCCCCAGCCAGTGGGTTCTGCTGCCTCATGTAGCCAGAGACTCCTCTGCACTTCCCTTCCAACAGGACTTTTCTATATAGTATATACGTGCTCTGGGTCACATGATCGACAACTGCCAAAGTATTGCTATTATTATTATTGTTATTATTATGATGAACTTACTCAAGAAATGTAGCCTTCAAAACTGCTTCAAAGTTGCTCCCTTGTTTTTTCCCAAGGCATTCTGACTTTGGACAATAGTTTGAGACTTGTGACAATAGCTTGCTCCGACGTACAGTACCTACCGTAGCCTAGATGAATGGGTAGCACTTTACTTGACGCCAGTGGGTTGTCTTTGCCATAACCAAATGTCACTTAAGGCCAACTTAAGGCGTCAAGTAAAGTGTTACCCAATAGTTTGCTCCTCTGACATACCTACCGTAGCCTAGACGAATGCATCTGCTGCTGTTCCTGCTGCTGCTGGACCACATGTACAGTAATTGACGGATCATGTACTAGTAGTATCTATTCTAGAGACTTACTGCAGACCAGATGAGGCTTTACCTACAGACAAGCCCGCCGACAAGGGGGGGCAAAGGGGTATGTTGTCACAGGAGACAGAGGGCCCAGAATTGGGTCCCCATTACATTGTATGCATTGGGTAAGGAGCTAATTCAGATGACTTTGTTCTGGGCCCAGGAAAATCTGTCGGTGGCCCTGCTTACAGACAAAACAGCAATGAGTGTCCTAAATCTCATGTTGCGTAGCCAGGCGCTAAGCAGACTGATGGATTATCATGTTGGCCTACTAACAGTACAATGACTGGAGGTGGAAGATGAAACTGCTGGCATATCAATCACGGTCACGGCACTCGCGTCAGTGTTCCTTATCATCATCTTCATCCTCATCATCCATTCTATGGTTGCATGCCACTCGGCCAGAGAGCTAACCATCAAGAAAAAAACAACCACATTATACAGTATGGGACTCTTGGAAGTGGCATCATATTCAATACGTTTGGATGAGCAGATCACTTGGAGAAAATGAAATGTTTGGGAGTGATATCAATTTATTTTGGACTTGCCATATTAGTATGATGGACACCTACCTGTACCTTAGGTGTGCATTCCAATATGCGACCTTGCGTCCTCCACTTAGGTGTCTTTCCTCAGTGAGGTGAGAGAATGGTGTTGTGTCACAGCACCGACGTGGACTTTTTTTTTTTGCTGCTTGAGGTCCTACGCAGATGGCAACTGAAGGATCCTTGAACTTTGACCTAGGGGTCCGGCTGGAGATTGAATGGAAGAACTTTTTCATCATTTCGTAGTTTATCATTGTTTTGTCATTAATTATGTGTGTAAAGAAACCCATGTGCCATGGCAATCACCGGCAGTCTCTGTCACTGACACTTTCTATCAGGAAAATAGAAATTAAAAAATTGATTTAAATATGGACAACTGTGGTATCTTACTGTCCCCTCCCCCTACCCCTCACTCCCTGATTGTATTATAATTATTGATTGATGACCACAAAGTACCATCTAGTAATGAAAAAAGGGATTCGTCTAGTACTGTAGCTTCTCAACTTCTCAAGCAAATTTGTGTGAAAACCTGTTTATGTATAGATGGATACATCTGAATTTCTTGGTGCATATGTATCTTTTCAGATTTTCACATACTCATTGCAACATGAGGAAATCCCAGCAAGTGTGCTCAACTTCTGTCTCCAAAGGCAGGGGTGGGGAACTTATCTCTTACCGCAGAAATACACCAGCGGCGATGCGATTCAAGCAACAGAGCGATACGAGCGATTGAGGAGACTAGAGTATGTTCGTACAGGCAGAAGGCAAAGCATTCAATCATTCCCATTGGCTGTGGTCACTGACCTCTATACAGTCATTGGCTGTCGCGGCTTGTCGCCGAACCGCGTCATAGAAAGTTGAAAAGATTTAAACTTCAAATTGTCGCGCTCGTCGCGCAAATCGCTCTAGTCTCCAGAATCGCTTTTGTCACGCCTCAATACAAAGTCAATTACTTCCGTCGCTCGACTCGCTCAGATCGCCGCTGGTGTATTTCTGCGGTGAAGGGCCATTTGCAGCCCTTGAGGCCGTTATATGTGGCCACGATATAGTTTTAATTTTATGCAGCTTCACATGAAACATGACATTTTGTAAAGGAATCATAGAAAATACAGTTGCAATACAATTAAGTTATATTCAGGGGACCGAGAGAAGGTGGGGTCTGTTTTAAAGGTGGCTGCCTTCAATGTAGGCCTAAAATGCAGAGAGAAATTCTGGTTTGTGTTCATAGTACGAACCTTGGAGGAATTTTACAGCCCTCGGATGACTTTGACGTGGCCCCCCAAATGAAAAAGGTTCCCCACCCCTGTCCTAAGGGGACGTTGTCCCCTCCTCCTTCTCCCGGTCTCCTAAAGGGGCGCTCACTGAGCGTGAAGTGGATCCCAGAAACGTATGAGTTTGAGTTATCTCTTCCCTTTCTGGTGTCTCTGATTAGTCCCCCAGTTCTAGATTTCCATTCATGATCAGGTATATCAGATACAGTCAAATACTGCCACCTAGTGGCGAAATAAACTGCAAGCACTGAGCTGGCATATGAGTTTGTTTTTTGCAGTGACTCACAGATAATGGGGTAGAAAATCAAGGGAGATCTAAGCATAGCATCTCTTGGTGAGCGGATTAATTATAACTCACAAAATTATTTACTACACAGCTGCTCAACAACAGTTTCAAATCTATCGCGTTGGCGTAATCCACACTCAATAAAAGAACAGTAATTTGTTGGAGCAAATACTGAACAGTTTTGTTTTTACGAACATATGGTGAGAAATCTTTCTCAAACTTCCAGTCAGTCATTTGAGGCAATGCAGATATCACTTTTTTATATTTATTTACTCTTTACTTTTTAAATTCATCACGACTCAAACAAGCATCTTCAGCAAGAATGTAAAAAAAATGTAAACTTAGAGTTTCGGTTGTAAAAAAAAAGAAAAAAAGAAAAAAGAATTACTAATGAGATTGAAACAAATACATTCAAAGACAAAAATGTGCATAAGTGAAATAAATACAGAACCCAAAAAACAAAGAAAACACAGAAAACAAAGCATCAAAACAAAAACACCATCAAGGAAAAGGGAGGACGCCGGGATCCCAGCTGCAGCTGCAGAGAGGGCCAATTAAAATGGGTAACCAAGACATGAAGAGTGCGTTCCAATATGCGACCTTGCGTCCTCCACTTGTGCTTGTGGCCTCATACCAGGAAGTAATATGTCATGATGACATCACTGACAACAGCATTATATTTCAATATCTCGCAAAAGCTCAATTGTAAAGTCATTTTCTCATTTGCAATTGGGATGGTGAATGAAAAACAGTCCCTCAAAAGTTGTTGTGGCTAGACTGACAGCGGGGAAACTTTATTGTTGTCTCCACGGAGGTGGGGCCAGAAGTCGGGGCGAGGCCACAAGCATAAGTGGAGGAAGCAAGGTTGCATATTGGAATGCACTCCAAGACATGATGAAGAGAAAAGAAGAGGGGGACTTTTGAAAACAGGACAAGTAAAGGGACACATTTTCACATTTAAGGCTTTTCCCAGGCTTCTTCACAGACCAAACTGCAGTCAGTCAGACATAGCCACACCACACCACACATCACACCAAACTAAACCAAACCACAGCACACCACAAGATAACTCAAAATAAAGACATCACCCAGCCGATCAGTCAGTCATTCACTGAGGGTTCACACACATACATAGGGTGTATAATATGCATAGCCAGTATGCATAACCAGTCATGAAGAGAGATGGGTTTGTCAAGATGACACCTGAACACCATCTAAGAGACACTGGAGGAGAAAGATGTCACTTATTACTACCAAAAATACTGAATCAAACAAAGATATCGCAAACCACGCCCACTCAATGCAAAAGCGTGTGCTCAAGTTGGGTCTCCTAAGGGGGCGTTGTCCCCTACTTCTTCTTCTCTTTTTGAGGTGTTTGCGCAAGACGTGCGCTACTGCCATCTACAGCGCTAAGGGGACTTAATTGATTCTCAACCTCAGGACTCCGAAGGTCTCCTAACCGAAGGTCTCCTAAAGGGGCGTTCACCCGACATAAAGTGGATACCGGAAAGGAAACAAAATGACGCTTCTTGGTTACATCCACTTTCTTTGTTACTACTGTGTGTGAATGTGGTGCACGTGCATGCGTGTGTGTGTGTGTTCGTGTGTGCGCACGCATGTGTCAGTCATGATGATGGGTAACGAATGCAATCCTGTTTTTTTGCGATGAAAGGCAGAACACAATAACAAAACGAAAGCAGTCTTTGTGCTTAGGAAATGGCATGAACACAAACGGGATGAAAGAGAAACCAATATTTACACTGGTGGGGGTAGAAAGAAAAGAGAGAACAACATGGCAACGATGACGCAACACAGCTGTAAACACAGGAAACTGTGGACTCAATTACAGGCTAGTACTGCTTAGACTCTGTCAGACGCTCTCTCTCTGTCTCTGTCTCTGTCTCTGTCTCTCTCTCTCTCTCTCTCTCTCTCGCTCTCTCTCTCTGTCTCTCTAATAGTCTGTAGTTCATGGTGCATGAGAATTACTGTCAATTAGTCAATTCACTTCACCAAAGCATAGACATTCCTTTCCGTTCAGACTCTGTCAGACACGCTCTCTCTCTCATAGTCTGTTGTTCATGGTGCATGAGAATTACTGTCAATTCAATGCAAGCGTTCAGTCAATTCACTTACACCAAAGCATCAGACATTCCTCTCCGATCTTGTCAAACACATGAGAGTTTCCCTCCCAGCAAGAGCAGGAGGTGGAACACTCAAAGAGAGGAAGTGATATAACCTTGGTGTAAGGACAGGTAGGTAAAGAAATCTTTTTTAAAAAAAGCAACATTAATCGAGCATTGAATTTTGTAAGAGTTGTTCAAGGGCAGGATGTTGAGTGGAGCGGATGTGCCGTCTCAAAATGAGACCTTCTGAGACAGCACACAAGGTTAAACTAGGCCTACTTCTTTGAGACTGTTGAAGAGCTAGTCCTTGTTTTATACTCAACAGTTTGAAGTCAGACTACCAATGGAAAGAAACAGGAGGAAAACACATTAAAAAGACGAGTTCACATTCATCATACAATCAGAGGTGTCAAAAGTAAAAGTAAAAGTACTTTTGTGGTGTAATTACAACACTAGCACATGGCATTACATAGCTGTTACACCATTTAGTCCATTGTACCTATTTGGATAGGTAGACTGTGTTGTTACTGAAAAATGCTTAAAACCTAACAAGGACCCACCACAAACTTGATTCAACCAGTGCAGAATTAGCTGATTGTAAGACAATTACACAGGTCTACTGGTTACTCGGATAAGTTACACGTGTTGGAAGGAAACAGTGTTTCTTTATTTCACTTTTACTTCTGACACCTCTGCATACAATAATCATAGTTATTCCCTTAATCATTCACCTGTCTAGTATTTGCAATAGCAACATCACTGTAAGGCCAAAAATAAAAAAGGATGAAATGTTTTTCCTTTAAAAAGAAATTCAGAATATATTATAACCCTTGCTTGCATACATTCTCTTTACATAACATATTTACATTGTTAACAATACTCTTTCCTATTCGTGTCATTTAAAAAAAACATCCCTTCTGTCTCCAATTAAGCAATAATGGAAGTGCATTAAAATTATGCACGCTTTAATATTTCAGAAAAGATTCAATAACATGTCTGATGGCGTAATCTCTACTCAGTCTGCTACTGCTTCTCCTTGCCTCACTCTGCACCATCTGCACAAGTGTTCTAGAATACAGAACTAACTAACAGCAGTCAGTGTTCTAGAATCTTCATCTGCAACATGGATACAACAGAGGTCAAAGTAAGAACAGAGATCTAAGAGTATTGTGACACGCCCCTTTAGGCAGACCGGAACCTGTACACGTTAGGTGCCCATAGCAACCTATTATGTTGGCATATCTCCATAAGACTCCTAGAATCTCTGGTAAAAATCTTCTAGAATGGTCACTATGGAGACAAGGGTATACAAAACAGAATCACTCCTGTTTTGTTGGGGAGGGAGAAGGAGGGGGCTTCTTTGGTTCAATTATATAGCTCCCACCTTGAACATGAAACGGTCATATTCACTCCACTCTCCATCTGCTCACTTGGTTTTTTCAGATCCAATAGTGCCTAGACTACCCCACCGTAAGCCCCCACTCAACCCCGACCCCGACCACAACCCCAAACCCCCACAGCCCTGTGCCCGATCACCCCATTCCATACCACCCATATCCCCTGAAACCTACCCTCCGAATCTGGCCCTCCGACTTATTTTGTGTGGCCTGCGAGATAATTTCAAATGTGCATTACAGTTGGCCCACATACATCAGCGTAACAAGACTTAAACATGAAATTTGATGTGTGACAGGAATATGACTAGACCCAGGCCAATGAAATAGCTCACACACATATGCAGCACACTATGTGCAGGCACATTTATACATGATGGGAAAGAGTGTGTGTGAAATGTAACTATGAGTATTAAGTATGTGCATGCACAACTTAAGTCCAGAGTTTTTGGCCCTAAGTCAATTTTGAGTTTGACACCCACCCTCTACTACACCAGCAGACGTCTCCCCCTTTGTTATCCTAGTGTTTGCGACACCAGTCATGTCATGGGGCACCTAAGTCCCCACCCCTTCCGGGCGGCTCATGGGGCTGGGAAAGCCAAAACTTTTGACTGGGCTTTAATGGACTGATCAAAGCTATATTCCGATCCACCTCGCATTCCTCCGTCGATCACACATATGATGTACCTCAGAATTAAAGATAACCAATGGTGTGTTTGTTGACTTCACTTAGCAAGCGTTTTTTGAGTTGAGTGCGTGCAAAAATTTGTAATTATTTGGATTACACAACAGAAGTCGCATGTCCGACGTGCAGCAACTTAAGCCGCGGTGCAGCGGCAGGGTTGGCTGTGCCTCGGTTCACGTCAAATATGCGAGGCGCACGTTGTAGTCTCTAACACAGTTTTGCGCAAAAGCTAAAATAACCTTTCTTGTGTGCCGAAAATGAGTGGTCTTACGGCGCAAATCCAAACCTTTAAAATTCACTGCCATCATATGTGAAATCCGGAGCACATGCCAAACGGGATGACGATTTAGCTTGACTCGCTCCGTTAACTCCTATTCAAATTTTTGAGAGCTTCAGCCCCACGACTCAGAAGTAGAAGGGCGTGACTTAGGTGCCCCATTGAATCACCTAATCCCATGCAGGAGTGACACTTAGTTAGATCACCTGTGCTGATTGCACAAACTAAAGGAATATGGGTGCATCCCAATATGTGTCCTTGCCTCCTCCACTTGCGCTTGTCTCCTCGCCCCGCCTCCTGGCCCCTCCTCCGTGGAGAAAACGATAAAGTTTCCCAGCTGTCAGCCTAGCCACAACAACTTTTGAGGGACTGTTTTTCTCATTTGCAATTGGGATGGTGAATGAAAAAGACTCTACAATTGAGCTTTTGCAAGATATTGAAATATAATGCTGTTGTCAGTGATGTCATCATGACGAGAAGCAAGTGGAGGAGGCAAGTGGAGGAGGCAAGGTCACATATTGGGATGCACCCTATATGTACACACCGCAAGACATTTACTTCCTCTGTCCACTTTGTCCGACTCTGAGAGTCACAGTAAAAGCCTGTGCCACAAGATGTGGTCAAACATTCAAGTAGCATTCTAATGCCACTTTTCCACTGCCAGTGTTTTTGGTAGGCCTACAGCTTGACTCAGCCGACACTTTTTGCTTTACGATTGAGTTGTGTGTGTAGGGCAGTCATGGGTGAACGGTTAGGGCGTCAGACTTGCACCCCAGAGGTTGCCGGTTCGACTACCGACCCGCCAGGTTGGTGGGGGCAGTAATCAACCAGTGCTCTCCCCCATCCTCCTCCATGACTGAGGTACCCTGAGCATGGTACCGTCCCACCGCACTGCTCCCCATGCGCCACTGAGGGCTGCCCCCTTGCACGGGTGAGGCATAAATGCAATTTCGTTGTGTGCAGTGTGCAGTGTTCACTTGTGTGCTGTGGAGTGCTGTGTCACAATGACAATGGGAGTTGGAGTTTCCCAATGGGCTTTCACTCTTCACTTCACTAGTGCCTATTCGAAAAGCAAAAAGTGGCAGCCGCGTCACGCTGCGTGGAGCTGTAGGCCTACCAGAAAACCAGCAGTGGAAAAGAGGCACGTGGGACAAAAAAAGCAAAATAAAAAAAACAGCCAACAGATATGTAGAACACATTGAATCCATAATATTGTCTGCGAGCTAAAGCTCCTCTGATGGTCCATTAGCTTGACAGGCCAAACCATTCATTTCGTGATCCACGAATGGTCTGATTACGCTTCTCTGGGGAGGGTTTTTCCAGTCGGTTTTCAGACAACCGATGTCACCGGCCAAGAAGCAAACACACTTGAGAGCATAATAACATACGTCATGAATGTCAACCGTCAGCAATTGGTCAGAGCTCGTTTCAAACCAGAGCTAAGCTCACTCCTCCTGCCCAAGTGCTCCAGGGCACCGAGGATCCAGACCTAAAATGAGTTACAAATTAATGAAAGTGGTCTAGTAAAACCAGGCTTTAGACCACCATTCTCCAAGTTCCAGGATTCGTCGCACTCCCCACGATGACCACCAGATGGCAGCAGTGCAATGCTGAAAACTCCACCTCGGCTCTCTCACCAACTCAACTAACCCAGTCACCATTTTTTTGTTCTCCTTCTTTGCGTCCAGCTTTCTGCCCTTGTTCATCATGGATGAAATGTGTCTCTCTCTTCATTGTGATGTGTTAATTAGCTCTTAATGTAGTGTTTTTATTTGTTCGTCTCGCGTCACGTTTCGTTTCCTTGTTATCTTGAGTCCAGTTCTAGTCCAGTGTTATTTCCTGCTGTGTTGCCTCTTGCCTTTCTTCAGGACCAGCTTGTTCCTGATGTAGCCACGCTTCCTCTTGCCACTCTGCCAACACACAAGGCAACCAATCAGTTCATCAATTAATCAATTAATCAATTAATCAATTCATCAATTAAACAATTAATCAATTCATCAATGTGATGTGTTGGAGTATAAAAGCCCTTAACTCTACCATGATCGTTTTGAATATAACAATGTCATTATGCAGAAAAAAAACTATACAGTTTGTGCATGAATAAATTAAATGTCTCTCTATTTCTAAACAATAACACTCACATGCCACAACAACTACTCAACTTTCGCATCTTGCATAATTTTGGGAAAACGCAGAGCATGCAAAAATATGTAAACGCATGTACAGTATGAAAAAAAAGTAAAATTGACCAGTAGACTCTTTTCCATATCTCATCCACATCTCTGTGTGCCACTGCATGAAATATATGCTGTTACCGAACGAATGGTTATGTGACAAAACCGCTTATGAACATTTCATTTACAATTATGATTCATTTGAATTGTGATTATGCATTATGATAATAACTCATTTGCATTTAGTCTCAACAATGATTGTTTGCAAATGACTACTGTGGAATAACGTTGAGAGAGGGGACAAACAAAACTCAGACTGAATGCATCATTATGGTCTTTTTTCACGTTTTGGGCTGAGTTTCTTTGCAACAGCTTTCACAAACAGCCTGCCGTACATATCTCTCTCTCTCTCTTTCACACTCAGTAACACACTTGGCAGCAAGCACAATGCGTCTCTTGGGCCGGTGTTGAAAAGAAAGTGGACAGGCAGAGGAGAGCAGTTTGAAATGAAAATCCGCCACAATCATCCCGGTCCCCAAAAGGTCACCCACAAACCAGCCTCAATGACACTCTCATCAAGTACTGTGAGAAACAGCTTCTGGGGGCTCTGTGGCGCAGCGCACTAAGTCCTTCACATTTGGGCTTGGATGCCCATGGGGACCCCGGTTCGAGTCCAAATGGGGTCATTTCCCGGCCTTACCCCATATCTCTCTCCAGCTCATCTCCTGTCTCCTCTCAAACTATCCTGTCACAATAAAGGCCCAAAAAGCCCCCAAAACATACTTTAAAAAAAAGAGAAACTGCTTCTGAGAGACATCAAAGCCTGTCCCCCTCCCTTGCCTATCTCACCCCGACCCTCATCAGTTTGCAATACCAGCCAAACAGATCCACGAAAGATGAATAGACACTGCCCCTTAACTCTATGCAGCGTCTGTTCCTGAACAATCTCCTAAATGCTGACCTTTGACCATTTGGCAGTGCGCTTCTGCCTTGTTGGGCTGTTGGTGATGTACCTTGTTGGTGACCTCTTGTTCAGTATACTGTATGCTTCTTGTGTGTTCCCTCTGTAGTACCCAAGTCTTGTCTTCTAATTTTTGTTTTTTCATCACCTTCACACCTTTTTATGTCCACCCCCAAAAAATCTCTCCTGTCGAGACAATAAAGGTGAATCTAATCTAATCCAATCTAATCTAATCTAATCTAATCTAATCTAATCTAATCTAATCTAATCTAATCTAATCTAATCTAATCTACCTTTCTGCGGCAGTGTGCTTCTGCTTGGTTACAATGCTAGTGTTGCTGTTTGTGTGAGGTTTGATGACGTACCTTGTTGGCAGTGTGCTTTTGCTTGTTTACAGTGCGAATGTAGTTGATTGTGTGAGGCTTGGTGACGTACCTTTTTGGCAGTGTGCTTCTGCTTGGATGCAGAGTTGTTGGTTGTGTGTTGTGTAGTGTTGTTTGGTTGTGTGAGGCTTGGCGACGTACCTTTTTGGCAGTGTGCTTCTGCTTGGATACGGTGTTGGTGTTGTTGTTGGTGTTGGTCGTGCGGAGCTTGTGGCGTAGCGGCTCGCGGTTGTCGAGCTTCTTGACCTTGTAGATGCGCACCAGCCAGTGCTCTGAGGTGAAGGCTTCCTCTAAGTGCTGGAAGCGGATGTCCTTGTTGCCGATCTCCGCGTTACGCGTCCGATCGAACCCTGGCGGCGTCCGAAAGTCCAACTTGGAAGACAAGGAGATATAGTAGGGAGAGGATGAGAGACAATGGCCATTTCTCAAAATGAAGTATTCACCCATTTCTTGCGGATTTCACTAGACTAGCCATTAAATGTTGTTTATATGTAGTTCTGGAGGAATTCCGCGAGTGATTGACAGCCGTCATTGCTCCCGCCTTCGCGCATATTTAAATCCCTCCTTCCCTCTTTCACCTGTCATGCGTGAAGGCTTCCCGAATTGTCCCACTGCCTCCTCATACTCCTCCATTTCACTAGAACACCCAGCTACACTTCCTCTATACCCGTAGGGGGGAAGCGGATCTCATCCCGCATGAGCTCTATTTAAAGCACCCCCCGGGACCGAGGCCAGCTAACATGCCAAACATGCATATTGTACACCAAGCACTCAAGACAAACTTGTGAACTAGTTCTTCTCTAATTAATAATTGCATACACCTTAGAAAAATGGGTGCAAGGCTAGCAAGGCTAGCACACTTCACTTGGAGAAATACCCAATATGTCATCAGACAAGAAAATTTTGTTTTTAATCTGACACTAATTTATTCCGTGTCATGTGGTAACTGCACGGACAAACCAAAAGAGACAAAGAGTTGCTGGACTGCTTTCAGAGCCAAGAGCGACATGAACGATAAAAGACACAAAGTATGACCTTTAATTCAAATAAACAAATAAACCCTTGGGGACAATAAAGGCATCTAATCTAATCTACCGGTAATTCAAATTTCTTTATTAGAGGATAGCAAGCATTCTTACATTCCAATTGGCTGCGGCGACTGTGGCCAAACCGAACTGCATGTGCTAACCGCACAATAGCTCATTAGCACAATATTCACTGAAGTTCAACTACAAACTGTCAGGCAGGAGGAGCACAAAGACGGTTAGTATCTAAGGACAGATTCAGACTAGAGTGTGGTGGAACGGCAGCGAGACGACTGAGGTCTTTCTGCTTAGTTTCGGCCTGTGTGTTCTACTCTGCCTTTCACACCAACGAACGTCGGC
>NC_085876.1:45153244-45155744 GCF_034702125.1 Engraulis encrasicolus
GTTTTCAAATCAATGAAATGCGCGACGAAATGATTCATATCAACTGTCAAAGCAGTGTGCGTAAACAGTCATCATTCTGGGATGCCTCCGTGCCGAGTCAACTAAAGACTTTTTTGTATAATTAATCATAATCGTAGGCCTAGACATTCTTAGTTTGAATGACAGTTTGAAGATGGGGAGCGAGACAGACGGTGTGTGCATGCCGGGTGCCTGCCTGTGTTACTGGGAGGGAGAGGGGGAGCGAGAGGAATCGATCATCAAATAACTTTTTAAACAACGCTACCCTAGACATGCTAAATCCTGCTGAGAATAAACGTTAACAAAGGATCAACCCCTTAACATTGTGAGGAGACATTGATTAGTTTGTTGTAAATGTATCATAGTAAGTAGTCCTATGTAGACCAACACGCCCTTATGTTACTCTGAGTAGTGGTGAGAGGAGGTTTTTGGCGAGGGACCTCCCAATGTGATCATCCACGGTCATAACATCACCTAACATGAAGTCAGTTATTTTTTGTTGGACGTTGCAAACTCAATCTCAGGGTTAGTTTTGACAACGATAGTTTGATAGTTGCTTTCATAGTCGAAGGACTCGCTATGAACAGACACGCGCAGGTTCCATAAGCACAGCCCTTTTCTCTCTCTCTCGCTCTCTCTCTCTCTCTCTCTCTCTCTCTCTCGTCTCTCTCTCTCCTCTCTCTCTCCATCTCTCTCTCTCTTTTCCTCTCTCTCTCTCTCTCTCTCTCTCTCTCTCTCTCTCTCTCTCGCTGGTCTCCGCAGTTCGCGCACACTTCAGTTGTACCGAAATGATAACGTTTGACATTAGGAAGGGCAGTCCAACGAAAAGAGACCGGTAGCCTATATTTTCACAACTAGTATAAAAAGTGAAACAAATGCTTCTAAACGGATAGCAATTGCAAGGAGTAGAAATGTTTACATAATAATCGAGTGTAAAAGTACAACTTCTTAAACTTTATCCATGTCAAATTATTCACAATGTTTTGTGCATAATGAAGGTGTTCTTCTGCTTCTGCCTACTGCAGGAGTTGAGAAAAGGCGGTAACTGCTTACCTCTCATGTAAGCTACAGCCTATGTGGTGTGTGGCAAGTCATATTAATGACCAAGAATGACTTACTTGTAACTTAATTGTTATGTGCTTTTAATTTGTGTTTCAGGCAGTGGTGTTGCATCTTTTATATGCATGGTTGTCCTGAAGTCATTCTGGAACAGGGTAAGTCGCCGACTGAAGAAAAATAAACAGACTTAAAGGCCATAACACTGTCATGTTATTTGTTTATGAATAGCCATTTTCACTCACTCAGGCTTGCTGTCCTTGTTGCACTGTGCACTGTGTAGGATGGTGGCAGAGTAGATTTTGCAACTAAATAATAAACTCATATTTACAGTTAGTACTATTATAACTAATATTGCAATTTGCGCAGTCATAGAGAATATTTTGAATTTGATGGTGGTGGTAAGAATCAGTGAAAAAGATTTATGACTGGGCCGCATGAATTATGGAATGAGACTGCCAAATACATTTCACAGTGCACCTTTGAGGTCAATAGATCCCTTTACTGTTTGCATACAGATGTGACATAATCAAGCTGCGCTCTCATTGTTGGAGCACAATGGACCATGTATGCACATTTGTAAAGAAACTAGCCAGGTTTTATTTCTGAAATAAGCAAATGGATGGTCACGATAACTTCAGATATGAAGTGGAACCGCTCATTCCTTATGGTGGCCTCAGTCCGGTCGTTCTTAAATTTCTTGAAACAAACTCCTATGTTCTGAAACAGCCTATTCCCGTAGAATAGCGTAACAAGTGTTCTTTTTAGGGTCTCTATTTTAAAAAAAAGGATGGCAGGTCTTCTCTCTTTAGGGTCTGCACTGTCTCTGTGTGTGTTTGAGTCAACAATGCGTGAGCAGTCTGATGACTTAACTTCTATGTGAAGCTGTCAAGAGCTGTGTAGAGGGCAAATACACTGTGGATTGGTCACAACTGTTACTAATAACTCAACCCCTTTACTTTTTCAGCTCTAGACAGATGACCAAAACAGACCATAGAATGTACCTTTAAAGAAAAAAGTTTAACCAATGAGTATTCTTAATAGTGTATCTTGTCCCAGGGTTGTGTTCAGGTGCGTGACAACTGACAACATTGAGAAGACCCAGGAGCGGGAGAAGGGCAGCCTGATGAAAGAAGGCGACAGTGTTCTGTGGTCACACCTGAGATGATCGTCCTGAAGAGGAACGAGAGGAGATACTGGGCATATAAATACAGGCACTGTACGTTGTTTTTCTGTCCATTATCTTTTTACTCTTTTTGGCATACTGTATTTCACTCGCATATGTAGTAATCAGTACGTGTTATTGTTAAAGGGGCATCACAGTGGAGGACAATCATGAAAAGGTTGAAGACTTCACTGTGCCCATCCCTGAAGTCCCTCCACTCGGTTGCAGCAGCTCTTTCCACCATACTGCCATGCTCTGGGT
>NC_085876.1:45158244-45163244 GCF_034702125.1 Engraulis encrasicolus
TCTATGTTTATTATATAAAGCTTGTTATGAAATCCTCCCTGTATGTCTGTGTTGAGGTACAGTATAATCCTCTCAGTATGCCTAGTGCTTACAGTAAAGCCTGATATAACAACATGATAGTATACGTGTGTTCCTCCTTCCATTATGCTTAGTATGTAAAGCTTGTTATGAAAGAATCTGTGTATGTATGTAGGCCTATGTATGTCTGTGTTGAGGTAATCTCTTCTCTGTAATGTTCACCTGCATGCTGCAATGTTTTGCTGTAGAAAAAAAAACCCTATCACTGAGCAGACAGGTGTTATTTCTTTGTTATATTTCACAGATAAAGCTTGTATCATCAGCAGTTCAAAGGTGGCATTTTTATTTTTTTATTTTGTCATATTCCTGTACAGATAGCATCAGTGGCTCAAAGGTGGCTTTATATTTTTGTTAATTTTTGTTTTTGTTTGTTTTGTTCATTGTGTCATATGCTGTAGAGATGAAGCCTGCTGTGGAAGTGGTTCAAAGTAAGAGCAGCTCCAATTGTTTTGCCATAAACTCCCAGATGCTGATAACAAAATTCAATCTGAGAAGAAGCGTACAGATAAAGAGAGAGAAGACTCTGCCCTGAACACCTAGCTTGTTCATTTCTTAGAAGAAAAAAGTAGCCGAGCACAAGAAGAAAACAAAGAAACTTGGATTTCTGTGTCACCGTGATTCTGAGAGAGTCTGAAAGATCCAAATTGTATTGATAGCACACATAGCCAGTAGCAAACAAACTTGGGTAGAGTCTTTTACACCCCAAGACTGAATGTGTTAAGCTCTACTTGGGTAGGAATGCTCTCTCCAAAGGACTGTAGAAAATTGACGATAGTAAAAGATTGACATTTAGATGGTAACAAATGCTCTGCTTTGGATTCGGGGGGCTCTTTTTCCAGATGATTTTCTTAAATTGAGAGTGCGTAGGAGAGGGCTCCTCCCTTCTCATGCCGAGGGTAGATGTTGTAGGGGAAAAAATGTATGTTATGAACCGGTGGTGATGTCCAATAAATGAGTTTTAAATCTCTCTCCCTTTCTCTCCCAAAAGAATCTCGGCACAAGTGTTTTGCTCCAGCAAGGACCTTGGAAAAAGTGAAGCATACCCAAGCAGCCAATATTTGATCTAACTTCAAGCAATGCAAGGCAACGCAGAGCAGCGATGTGCTTGATGATGCTAGTGGGGGTGCTAAAAGCCATTTCTATGTGTGTGTGTGTGTGTGTGTGTGTGTGTGTGTGTGTGTGTGTGTGTGTGTGTGTGTGTGTGTGTGTGTGTGTGTGTGTGTGTGTGTGTGTGTGTGTGTGTGTGTGTGCGCGTGCGTGTGTGTGTGTGTGTGTGTGTGCAGTCATGTATGCGTATATGTGTCTGTGTGAAAGTCGTGGCGGTGAATGAAAGTCATGTGAATCAATGATGCATTTCACCTCGAAACGTTTGTTTACTCTGTGACCTTTAGCTACAGAATTATTAGCATGAAATGCGTTGAAGTGCACACAGCTTTCAGTGATAACCACAGTGCGGGAGACATAAGACCTTGCACATATGAATGAATGGGCTTCATCTGTAGCCTATTGAATGCCAATGAATACATATCTCCAGCATATCACGAAGCGCTAAAGTACATGTTCAATAGGAGACTGTGGTACTGTTTGGCTTTTCACTCATTTTAGAGACATAAAGAAAACAGAGTCAGCAAGGCTTCAGTCTTTGTTCACACTGTTTCATGCTGGCCTCAAAGGCTCCAATTAAACCTGACTGCCAGATGGTTATGTCGCAGGGCTCTAAATTCACTTTTTAAATAAAGAGCCAAAATGGATAGTATATGTCAATCTCACTAGCCAAACACACATTCATTAATGGGTAAAAGTGGCTGGAAAGCTTTATTTTCTACCAGCCAAACTGAATTTTCACCAGCATTTGACTGGTTGGCAAGTGTCGATTTAGAGCAGTGGTTATATGTATTAATTCTATAAAGTTGCCTGTTCTGCTTTTGTCCATTTAATGTCAAGTAATAACACTGTCCCTTGAAATGTTGCGCTTCTAAAATGTGCAAAAAAGAATATTTTATCAACTTTTCTCTTTCTTTATTGCAAGTTTATTCAAGTCATCATTTTCTTCATGATTTGTAGATTCAACTTGCAGACATTTTCTTTTGCTTTTTTGTGTATATAAAAAGTGATAACATAAAATGTGACAGTTGCGCAAACAGATAGGCCTATGTGTAGGGGGAAATAAGGTGAAAAAAAAAAAACCCACCAACTGGCAAAACGAGGATAAACACAGACACAAAAAGAAAGACCATGGGTAGAAGGAAGCTCTTCTCTGAGTCTTCTATGATGCTCTATGATACATATAAAACTATAATACTATAATACTAAAGAAATTGACGTTTGTTTGGAACCTCTTGAAGGCTGCATACAACTGGGAGATCAGCCATGTTTGACCATACAGCAATCAACAGCAATGTGCCTGTCAATATTCTCATTCATCTGGGTCATAACATGTTATTCCATCAAATCATTGTTTTTGAGGAACCACTCTAAGCCATCAATATTTCATATCATGACAATCAAAAGACTTGAAGAGGAGTGTATGGTTTACCACTTTGCAGGGTCATCATTGAGAAACTACATCTGTCTCAATTTCTCTTTTCTTTGGCAGTTATTGACCTGTGTCTGTTGATCGCTCTCCATTCATTTCTCTCTCTCTCTCTCTCTCTCTCTCTCTCTCTCTCTCTCTCTCTCTCTCTCTCTCTCTCTCTCTCTCTCTCTCTCTCTCTCTCTCTCTCTCTCTCTCTCTCTCAATTTCTCCATTCTTCAGCCCCATTCATTGATCTGTGTGAGCCACACATGGGATTCTGTTGAAAGCTTCTGTCTTTGAAAACTCTACCAATGTTCATACTCAGTCTTTTTTTAAAGTTTACATCACTAGTCTATTTACTAAAACAGCAACAGCTTGGTGGTCGCTCAGGTGTGCTGCTTTAGGCCTATTTTACTCAGGAGTACTGCTCTATTCAAAGCCTACAATAAATGCTTTTTAATCTAAGCTAGCACTGTGCCTTTGGCAATCCTATAAGACTTTCACAACAGCAATGATTGAATTTAAGTTTGACTACATTTTCAACTGACTATTCTCTTTACCCAACCAGTTAAAACACAGCATTATAAATTTGCTGTTCCAGAATGGCAATGACTGAGTCATAGTTCATTACTAAAGGCCCTCTGTTATGTCATAGTAGAGTAATACCATGGTAATTAACCTTTCAATAGCTGTGTATATATGTCGCTTTTTTCGCCGATCGGAGTAGATCTGATCCGCTTAGTCTGATCGGAATGAAGTGTATACATTACATTGACCTCGAACGTTCGAATACCTGCCACGCGCGGTTACCAGGGACAGTGGTTAGCAACAGGCCGGGCTATATGGTTGAAATTGCGATAAACATGAAAGTATCGCTTGCTTTATTTATAATTTTAGTTTTTCTGAAAGTGCAGCTGGAAGTGACACTGCTGTACTTAATCTTGCGCTTATGGGCAAGTGCGTAACAGCGGCACTCCGACGCGCTGTTGTCACCAGTTCACTTAAAACACCTCACAAACAAGAAAGAAGTCTGTGGATGAGAGTACGAAGCCAGGGTTGGTGGGAGAGAGTTGTTCTGCAGGAATTGAGCGACCAATATGGCGTTAAAATGTTAGGATAAGCAGAGCTTCATTTGTTAAAATATGTGACACGATTGCGAGTGGAATAGAGTGTATACATGGACCATCTGATCGGACTACACCACCTCTTCTAGTCCGATTAGAATTCTGATCCGATCAAAGAAATCTAGTCCGATCGGGCCGTATACAAGGGAATTCCTGATCGGAGTACAAAAATATCCCTATTCTAATCGGATCAGAAGTGCCCATGTATACATACCTACTGACAATAGCAGTATGTCACCAGTGGTACGGCATGCCTTATGGGGCTACCTATCAGGAGTTGACCATCCTTAGCCTTGTTAAACAATAGTATTTGTTTTGTGCCATAATCATAATAAATGACTGTATGTGCTGGTAAGAAACTCTGCAATGATGTGTTGATGTTGTTTTCAGTGTTTCATAATATTTTTTTCTTCAGCAAACTCCAAGGCTCCAAACTCCGAGGTTCCAAGTCACTGTATGTATCTTTTTGCAGCCATTTTGAGGATTTTTTCCAGTTGATGACAACAAATAGTTTTATAGAGTTCAGCAAAAAATGAGTTGCGCTCTTGACACAAGTCCTTTTAGCTCTGGTGCAATGGTCAAGTAGACATAAACTGTTTGCAGGGGTGACTCGCACACAGAATGACCACTCAAACAGAGTATTTTTTCAGAGTGTTTTTTTTACTTGGTGGAGCCCAGAAGGGTGAAACAAAATAAAATAAAAAGGTGTGTAAATGTGTGTGTGTGTGTGTGTGTGTGTGTGTGTGTGTGTGTGTGTGTGTGTGTGTGTGTGTGTGTGTGTGTGCGTGTGTGCGTGTGCGTGCGTGCGTGCGTGCATGTGTGAGTGTGAAAGGAAGAGATGGTTGATGTTCATGCCCATGTGTTGTTGTGTATGCTGGTCTGTCGTGCGAGAAGGATGGGTGATGCCCATGTTGGTGGGTGTGGGCATGTTTATGTGCCCGCATGATGTTTGTGTGCCGATGTGTCTCTTTGCTGTGACACATTACAAAATGTGGCTCTTGGTCTCCGACTGGTTGGCCACTCCCGGTCTAGAGCAGTGGTTCTTAACCTTTTTTTCTTAAAGTCCCCCTTACCTGTGCCCGAAAAGCAGTGAAACCAATCTTCTACACTTATATACACACTAAAATATTGATGAAACTGATTAATTACAATGACTCCTTCTCATTAGGGACCTAATCAATACCTTAATGGGGGCCAAAAACATGGTTTAATATGCTTTTGATGTGGCCTAATTACAATGTTTGCAGGCAGAATTTCTCATTTTCAACCTCTGACTAATAAAG
>NC_085876.1:45173244-45175834 GCF_034702125.1 Engraulis encrasicolus
AAAATTTGACTGTTTTAACAGGCTCAGCTTCACAGGAGTTTTTTGAAACATTCTTGTGCATACACTTAAAAAAAAACAATCTTTTTAAATGATTTGTTACCTTAACTTCCACATTTTAACATAAATTAACCCTATCACTTGTTCACTTAAAATTGAATTTGACTTCTGATTTTACTTATATGCTTCTCACGGTCGGCAGTTTCATTATAGGAAGCAACTGATTCATAAGCGCAAAACTCGCAGAAAGCGGTATCAAAATAAAAGTCCAATTCGTTTCATTAACCAAAATAGTCATACTGCACTGACCTAATGGTCCCATTACCTACAGGAGTGTAGCTGTTTTATTTTTACACGTCAAACGTGTTATAGTATGTAATATTTGAATATTTGTCAACTTAAAAGAAACTTAGTTCTCCCTTTTTGTGAAATAAATGGAAGCATGTTAAAATCAATCACTGATATCTTTCTTCTTTCAGTAACTTCACCTTGTTAGGTTAAATGAAGTCAAATTCTACATACCCATGATAAGCTTACATTTACATTCTAATTCTGATATTATATATTTCCAGTGCATAATACATTTAATTAAAAAAAAAAAAAAAACAGAACCGTACAAAACCGAGAACCGTGACCTTGAAACCGTGATATGGACCGAACCGTGACTTTTGTGAACCGTACCACCCCTATTAGATATATATTTTTTCCAAAGTGCCATGTTATAAACAGATCCAGAGACATATCTCCTTCTCGCTGTCTCTGAGTGTGTAAATGTGTGTGGGTGTGTACTGTAGATGCCCACTGTATTGGTATGTGTTTGAGCATGTCAGTCAGAAGGGTTGGCAAAGGACCCCGGCAGGAATCGAACCTGGGTTGGCCGCATAGACGAGTGCCCTATCATTAGCGGCACGGTAAGGCCCTGCATTTTTTCAAAAAGGCCCTGCCGTGGCCAACCGGTAGGGCACACGCCTGCCATCCGGCTGAGCCCGGTTTGATTCCCGGCCGGGGTCCTTTGCCGGCCCCTCCCCATCTCTCTCCCAATTCGCTTCCTGTCCTCCTCTCACACTGTCCTATCCACTGAAAGTGCTGGTTACAGTGACCTTAAGATACAGTGTAACTGAACTTCATAATGTAGAGGAAGGAAAATTTACTGAAGCATACCGTCCTCCATCTCATTTACTGAGGAGGAAGAAAAGGAGACTTGTACTCTACTGGGGCCCCGAGCTACAGGGGTTAGTCACTTCACTGGGTTTCACTCTGAAACTACTACAGTATTAGTAGGGAGACTGTGTGTGTGTGTGTGTGTGTGTGTGTGTGTGTGTGTGTGTGTGTGTGTGTGTGTGTGTGTGTGTGTGTGTGTGTGTGTGTGTGTGTGTGTGTGTGTGTGTGTGTGTGCGTGTGTGCGTGTGTGTGTGTGTGTGTGTGAGTGAACATGCCTTCGTGCATGCGTACATATGTGCGTGTGTGGATGCGTGCGTGCGTGCGTGAGTGTGCCATGGGCAGCCTCCCCTGGATTTCCCTCCATTAAACATTACAAAGGAAATTGAGACTAATATGGCCGAGTCCTTTTCTTGCTCACGCCATTTATTCCCTTAGGCGCTGTGTGTTTGTGTGTGTGTGTGTGTGTGTGTGTGTGTGTGTGTGTGTGTGTGTGTGTGTGTGTGTGTGTGTGTGTGTGTGTGTGTGTGTGTGTGTGTGTGTGTGTGTGTGTGTGTGTGTGTGTGTGTGTGTATGTGCATGCGTGCATAGTGTGTATGCGTGAGTGTCAGTGTGCATGTGTGTGTGTGAGAGAGGTGAGGTAAGACCATTCATTCCTATGAGCAAGGACATAAAGAATATGTGTGTAATGTATATGTGTGTGTTCTATTGATCTACTATGGTATTTGTGTGTGTGTGTGTGTGTGTGTGTGTGTGTGTGTGTGTGTGTGTGTGTGTGTGTGTGTGTGTGTGTGTGTGTGTGTGTGTGTGTGCGTGCGTGCATGCGTGCATGCGTACGCGTGTGTGTGTGTGTGTGTGTGTGTGTGTGTGTGTGTGTGTGTGTGTGTGTGTGTGTGTGTGTGTGTGTTTGCATGAGGTGAGCAATGCAGCCTTCCTTGCTAAGACCATTCATTCCTATGAGCAGGGGGATAAAGAAGGTGTGTGTACTGTATATGTTACGATAGTATGCGTAATGATCTGTGTATAGACACACAAGAGTAAACAGGACCCCCATCTTGCTCCTCTGTGTGGTTAGTGTATGTGTGTGTGTGTGTGTGTGTGTGTGTGTGTGTGTGTGTGTGTGTGTGTGTGTGTGTGTGTGTGTGTGTGTGTGTGTGTGTGTGTGTGTGTGTGTGCTGTACCCACCAATGTAGACGCATATTATATCAGTACTGTAATGTGTGTGCATATGTCCACAAATCGTTGCAGTGAAAAAAGAAAAAGATAAAAATTTGCTGTTATCTAAGTATACTTAAGCATACTTAAGACTCTTGTGTTTGTGTGTGTGTGTGTGTGTGTGTGTGTGTGTGTGTACCCACCAATGTAGACGCATATTATATCAGTACTGTATGTTGTGTGCATATGTCCACAATCGTTGCAGTGAAAAAGAAAAAAA
>NC_085876.1:45188434-45190934 GCF_034702125.1 Engraulis encrasicolus
CCCCACATTTGGGCTGGCATGCCCACGGGGACCCCGGTTCGAGTCCGGCTGGGGCCATTTCCCGATCCCACTCCGTCTCTCTGTCCCACTCGCTTCCTGTCACCATCTCAGACTGTCCTGTCAAATAAAGGCATAAAAGCCCCTAAAAAAATATTTAAGAAAAAAAATAAAAAAAAAAAAACTTGGGGTATTGGATGTAAAGCGGTATACACACACATTGCTAGCTTCTCGCTTGCTGCCTACTCGCCACTCTTTCATGGAACATTCGCTGAAAGTTCCTGCGGCTTTAACTGCCAATGAACAGGCGAGAAGTACCGAGCTCTGCATTCCAATTGGTTACTCGCTTACTCGCCTCGCTCGAAGTTAAAATATTTTCAACTCGGGATCCGCCCACATCGCTTTGCTTGTACACTACTCGCCTACTCATCTGCTCGCCTCGCTGAAACACATTGACATTCTATTGACTTCCTTTGCTGAGCGAGTAACTAGTAGCGGCGTGTGTGTACGGCCCTTTACACCAAGATCTCGTTGTGTTCTTCTTATCTCACTTACCTCTATATTTCTCTATGTTTAATCTCTGTCACTTTGGTTTGCACGCTCCTTTCTTTTCCTCTCCCTTCATCCGTGTCTTTTCTGTCTATTTGTCTTTGTCTTTGCCTTCATCTATCTCTCCCTGTATCTCTGTCTCTTGTTCTCTCCCCTTCATCTCTTTGTCTGGCTGACTATAAAACAACAAGGAAGAGATGAGATATTGTGGGCCGACTCCATTGGTCCCAATGGGGTTTGTAAGTGGATGCAGACTCGCTGGCTTAAAAGTTCCTTTGAAGTCATTCAAATATATATAGCCATGCTTTGTGTTTCCTTGTGTGCCGGTTTAGAGGTTATGTGTGTGTGTGTGTGTTTGTGTGTGTGTGTGTGTGTGTGAGTTGCACTGGTTACCGATCGCCGCCCGGATCAAGCACAAGGCATTGACCCTTGCCTACAAAACCATCACAGGAACGGCCCCAGCGTATCTGAAGGACCTACTAACGCCCTATGTTACTGGAAGAGAACTGCGCTCATCCAGCACAAGCCGTCTGGCTCTGCCATCCAGTCGCTCTAGGTACTCCCAGTCAAGATTGTTCTCCGTTGTGGTACCCAAGTGGTGGAACGGTCTTCCAGAGGCAGCAAGACTAAGCACATCTCTTGCAGCCTTCAAGAAACAACTGAAGACCTTCCTCTTTCGAGAGAATCTACTAGACTAATGCTTGAACTGGCCTTGCCCCAGGGCAGACTCCTGACATGATGTTTAGTTTAGTTAGTTTGTGTGTGTGTACTCGTTATTTACTCTTTAATAAAAAAAAAAATAAAAATTTTGTTTGTGATGTTGGCTTGAATATGTCCTCTTTTGAAAGTCGCTTTGGTTATAAAGCGTCTGCCAAATGCAATATAATGTAATGTAATGTAATGTGTGTGTGCATGCGTGTGTGTGTCTATTATAGATGTGTGAGTATTTCTCCTTGCAGAAACTGTGTTTTTGTGGTAGTAGTCCTGTGTGTGTGTGTTTATGTGTGTGTTGGGGTAGGATTTGTTACTTTGTTAGTTAGTAAGATGTGTTGCTCTGTGGTTTCAGTGGTGTTTTAATGATAGAACCTTGTGAACGCCTACCACTGTAGTGGTTTAATAAAGAAGTGTTGAACATCTCTCGCTCTCGCTCTCTCTCTCTCTCTCTCTCTCTCTCTCTCTCTCTCTCTCTCTCTCTCTCTCTCTCTCTCTCTCTCTCTCTCTCTCTCTCTCTCTCTCTCTCTCTCTCTCTCTCACACTATCTTTCTCTTTTCCCGGAGGACATATACTGATGCTTCCAATTAACCATGAATCCCTTCAATTTTCAGATCTTAATTCAGCTAGGGGCAAGTTTATGCGAGCATGCGTGTGTGCGTGTGTGTTTCATTTGTACATGCACGCTTTGTGTGTGCGTGGTGCGTGCCTGTGTACGCGCGTTCTTGCGTGCGTGCGTGTGTGCTTGCGTGCCTGTGTGCGCTCGTCTGTATCTGCTTCTTCATGTGTGCTGTCCTATGTGGCCCTGTGTCTGTAATGGGGGAATATTTAACACCAGCAGCCATATCTCCTTTGACTCCCTCCATAAGACACATCACATATTCCCCTACCATCCGTGCACACACACACACACACCACACACACACACACACACACACACACACACACACACACACACACACACACACACACACACACACACACACACACACACACACACACACACACACACCACACACACATCTTTGACTTACTCCTCATATCACATATTCCCCTACCAGCCATGCTTTTCATGTCAGCCTCTCCCCCCAGATAGGCTACATATGCATAATCTGTGCACGCATGAACACACACGCACACACACGCACACACACACACGCGCGCACACGCACACACACACACACAGACACACACACACACACACACACACACACACACACACACACACACACACACACACACA
>NC_085876.1:45205934-45215934 GCF_034702125.1 Engraulis encrasicolus
GGTGTGGTTCACTTTTTCCAAGGTCCTTGCTGGAGCAAAACACTTGTGCCAGGATTCTTTTGGAAGAGAAAAGGAGAGAGATTTAAAACTCATTTATTGGACATCACCACCAGTAACATATAACAATATCCCTACAACATCTCCCCTCGGCATGAAAAGGGAGGAGCCCTCTCCTTCACACTCTCAATACAAGAAAATCATCCGGAAAACAGCCCCCCGAATCCAAAACAGGCCATTTGTTACCATCTAAATGTCAATCTTTTACTATCGTCAATTTTCCAAGGTCCTTTGGAGAGAGCATTCCTACCCAAGTAGAGCTTAACACATTCAGAGTCTACTCAAAGACTACCCAAGATTGTTTTCCTGCTGGTTACGTGTGCTATCACTACAATTTGGATCTTTCAGACTTTCAGACTCTCAATCACAGTGACACAGAAATCCAAGTTTCTTTGTATTCTTCTTGTGACCTGCTACTTTTTCCTTCTAAGAAATGAACAAGCTAGGTGTTCAGGGCAGAGTCTTCTCTCTCTTTATCTGTACCCTTCTTCTCAGATTGCTTTTTGTTATCAGCATCTGGGAGTTTACGGCAAAACAATTGGAGCTGCTCTTACTTTGAACCACTTCCACAGCGGCTTCATCTCTACGGCATATGACACAATGAACAAAACAAACAAAAACAAAAATTAACAAAAATATAAAGCCACCTTTGAGCCACTGATGCTATCTCTACAGGAATATGACAAAATAAAGAAATAAAAAATATCACCTTTGAACTGCTGATGCCACAAGTTTTATCTGTGAAATATAACAAAGAAATAACACCAGCCTGCTCAGGGATACAGGTTTTTACAACAAAATATTGCAGCATGCAGGTGAACATTACAGAGAAGAGATTACCTCAACACAGACATACATAGGCCTACATACATGGATTCTTTCATAACAAGCTTTTTAAGCATAATAGAAGGAGGAACACACGTATACTATCATGGTGTTGTATCAGGATTTAAGCATTGGCATACTGAGAGGATTATACCTCGACACAGACATACAGGGAGGATTTTACAACAAGCTTTATATACTAAGCATAGAAGAAGGAACACATGCACGTATGCTATCATGTTGTTATATCGGACTTTAACCCTTTAACGCATAACATGGGTCTAAATAGACCCGGCTGAGTTTAAAATTTCTATATCTTTGTAAGAATACAATTTTCTTACTCAGCACTCCATGAATTCCTCAATTGACTTGTTTTTGTCCCTTAGATGACTTAATTTATTTTTATGCATCATAACTTTTTGCGTGAAAATACTTTTTTGGTTACTACCCCTTTAACGCATAACATGGGTCTAAATAGACCCGCATTCATTTCCTATGTAATTTCATCACAAGCTGAATGTCTCTTGATTCTTTTACTAATAGTCCAACTTTTTATCATTTATGGAGTATTAACTCCCAACATCAATACTTATTTTAAATACTTGATGGTTATTCTTTGATATAGAAGTCATTTTATATAACTATATGATATTTAGACACATGGGTCTAAATAGACCCACATTCATTTCCTATGTAATTTCATCACAAGCTTAATGTCTCTTAGCCATATTGAAAAAGGATTTTGATTCTTTTACTAACGTCCAACTTTTTATCATTTATGGAGTATTAACTCCTAACATCAANACTTATTTTAANTTATTGATGGTTATTCTTTGATATAGAAGTCATTTTATATAACTACATGATATTTAGACACATGGGTCTAAATAGACCCGCATTCATTTCCTATGTAATTTCATCACAAGCTTAATGTCTCTTAGCCATATTGAGAAAGGATTTTGATTCTTTTATTAAAAATGCAACTTTTTGTCATTTATGGAGTATTAACTCCCAACATTAACACTTAATTCAAATACTTTATGGTTATTCTTTGAAATAGACATCTTTTTATACAATTATATGATATTTACACACATGGGTCAAAAATGATCCGCATTCATTTTTTATATACAGAATTATTAGGCAAACATGTTTTTTGACCATATTGTCTTTTTTATGCTTATTTTCCAACAGGACTCTATATGAACTTGAAAACCTGTCGGATTTAAGCATTCCAGGCTATGCATATTTGTATAAAAATATGGGGCTGTGGGTGCCCAACACCTTATATCAGGTGTGCATAATTATTAGGCAACTTTGTTGTCTTCTTGGAAAATGGGCCACAAAATAGATCTAACAAACTCTGAAAAGTCGATTAACAATTTTGAAGTCTTCTAGAGCAATGTGGCTGTCGTGAAATTGGCAAGACGTTGGTCACTTTACCACAGAATTATGAAATGCATCATTACAAAGTCATCATTCTCGTAAGAAATGTCACTGCCAAAAATTGAGAAGAATTTAAGGTGGAGCTACAAAAAAAGTATTACCCTGCAGTCCTATAATATTACACAACAGAAACCTACACCAAGTGTCCAGAAGAACAGGGCATTGAGCACTCAGAGATATGGCAAGTTAGGCCTATTATGGACTTGGGAAAGTGACTCTTGACAGACAGGGTGGATGAGCCCATGGCTGGATCATTGAGAGGAAGACATTTGCATCTTTTGAAGACCATGGTATTTATGCTGTACTTTGCTGGCATTTGAGTGGAACTCAGGAACTCATGTAAGTGTGCACATTGCTGATCTAGCCATAGACTCATCTACCTGGTCCATTAACAGTCACCTTCACTAGTTCATAAAACCATTGAAAAAATTGTCTAAAGACATTTCTTGACCCAGTCTTGACTTAAGTTTCTTGTTGAGTGGTCTTCAGGTTTCAGCCTGTTTTACCTTGGCCATGTCTCTGAGTACTGAATACAATGTTCTTGTGGACACTCAATGTAGCTTTCAGTTCTGGAATATAACAGCACTGCAGGTAATACTTTTGTGGTAGTTTCATCTTAAATTCTTCTAAATCTGGCAGTGACTTTGTGAGCTCATGTCATGTCATGGGTGAGCGGTTAGGGCGTCAGACTTGCATCCCAGAGGTTGCCGGTTCGACTACCGACCTGCCAGGTTGTTGGGGGGAGTAATCAACCAGTGCTCTCCCCCATCCTCCTCCATGACTGAGGTACCGTCCCACCGCACTGCTCCCCATGGGGCGCCACTGAGGGCAGCCCCCTTGCACGGGTGAGGCATAAATGCAATTTCGTTGTGTGCAGTGTGCAGTGTTCACTTGTGTGCTGTGGAGTGCTGTGTCACAGTGACAATGGGAGTTGGAGTTTCCCAATGGGCTTTCACTTCCATGTGAAAATGATGGCTTTGTAACAGTGCTTTAGACGGATGTGACCAATATTTCAAGACAGCCACACCCCTCTGGAAGACATCAAAATTGTTTATAGTATTTTTGGAGTTTGTTAGATGTCTTTTGTGGCATATTTTCCAATAGGAAAGCAAAGTTGCCTAATAATTATGCACATTAATTATGCCCTGATATAGGCTATTGGGCTCCTCCGATCACACCGTCTCTTATTACACAAATATGCATGACCTGGAATGCTTAAATCCAATAGGTGTTGGATTTGTGGTCAACAGTGGTCAAAAACTGTCCGCAGTTTATTTGTTCCTGAGTGGAATCCTTTTAAATATATTGTACTTCCTAACGTGAAACACTTCAGACTTAGGCTATGTCTGCAATAATGGGGGAAATTATTTGTGTGTTTATTTATATAAGATACAAAAAATAACACCCATTTTGTGCATTAAAAACAGCCTAAATCTGTCATGAATTCCCTCTGCCTGCCTGGTAACTACACTCAATTGGTTCCAATCATCTGTCACCTTGCTCTCCACTCTCTCTGATTACCTCCACCTGTCCCTACTCTGCTCCACTCTGCTCACTGCTCTGCCTAATCACCCTCACCTGTCTCCACTCTGCTCTCTCTCACTCAGCCTCGTTAACTCTCCAGCTGCACTGCATTTGCCAGTAACCATGCTCTCCATATAAAGCCCTGTGTTTCAGTCATTCCTTGTCAGATCGTCTGCAAGTTCACACGTTACCAGTCTGCTCCTGCTACCTCTGACTCCTGTACCCGGACCCGCCTGAACTCTGCTCTGTTCTCCCACCCTGGAAACCCGACCCGCCTTTGCCTTCGACTCCGATCTCTCTTCTGCCCCGGTAATTTTGACCTGCCTTCTGCTTTACTCTTTCAACTTGGATTTGCCCTGAACTGTGCCGCTGCCTTGTTTTCACCTGCTGTTGTGTGTGTGTTTTCCCCAGGACTCCCGGACTCTCCAGCTCCCGTGTTCGCTACTCCATTTCCTGGGGAAGCACACACACACGGCACTTGGAACCCCCGAAACCCCTGGAACCCCGGATCCCTGGTGACCCCTGTAACCCCCGAAACCCCGGTGACCCCTCCAACCCTGGTACCCCTCAGAAGCCCAGAACTAGAGACACTTCTCCTTTCCCACTCCCCTTTCCCTAATTCAATAAATACCCTTCTGGGTTTGAACGCACTTGGTTCCTCCGTCTCGTACCTGACAGTACGATCTGACCACCATGGAACCAGCGAACAAACCATCAGCCCTGGACCGCCTGGAACGTGCAGAGGGGGAGATGTCCCGGATTACTGGCGATGTTGCATCTTTGATTCAACTGGGCCATCAGCATCAACAACAACTCCAGCAACAACAACAGCAGCTGGCCCAGGTGATCGAAGCCCTCACAAACTTGAGAACTCCTTCTACTGCATCACTCCAACCAGCCCCCAGCGATCCAGCCCCTAGTGCTCCAGCCCCCAATGCTGCAGTCCAGGTGTCAGCTCCCGGACCATTGAACCCGGAACCGAAGATTGGAAATCTGGAGCGCTTCAATGGCGACCCAGTCCAGGTCCGGCCCTTCTTGACCAACTGCAAACTCCTGTTCTCGCTGCAACCCAGAACCTTTGCCTTGGAGGAAGCCAAAGTTGGATTCGCCATCACCCATCTGACAGGTCGGGCTCGTCTCTGGGGAGCAGCAGAGTTTGAGCAGCAAACCCCAGCCTGTGCCACCTTCGAGGCCTTCGAGACGGAAATGAAGAAGGTGTTCGATCTGGGCTCAACAACGGCGGATGCATCCCAAGAGATCCTGACAATCCGGCAGGGTAATCGCACGGTCGCTGACTACTCCATTGAATTCCGGACCCTGGCCAGACGCAGCACGTGGAACATGGTAGCCGTGGTGAACGCCTTCCTTCACAGTTTGGCAGAGTACATCAAGGACGAGCTAGTCTCTCACGACTTACCCACGACCCTCGACGAGGCCATTGCTCTGGTGGTTCGTATCGACCGCCGGATACAGACCCGTCGACGAGAGAGGGGGCGCCAAATCCCACGCCCCGTCCGCAATCGGAATGACTCTTCGGCTGCCCTGTCCTATCCTGTAGCCCCGCCTGCCCAGTTGACACATACCAGCCAGCCCGAACCCATGGAGATTGGCCGATCTACCCTCACTCCAGAGGAGCGCCGGCGCCGCTTCACCTCCAATCTTTGCCTGTACTGCGGGGGTGAGAACCATCGAGTGATCAACTGTCCAGCAAAAGCCAAAGCTCATCAGGCGTAGGGGGAGTCCTGGTGAGCTCAGCACGTTTTCAGCCCCCCGTAACCCGAAAACCCCTGCTTCAGGTTCGTCTTCTGCTTCCCAATTCCCCACACACGCTTTCCGCGCTGGTCGACTCTGGAGCAGAGGCCAACATCATGGACTCCGAACTGGCTCATCAATTAGGCATAGGGCGCCATCGTCTGTCCACACCTGTTCCTGCACGAGCCCTGAATGGGCATCCGCTTGGCATTGTTAATCACATCTCAGCCCCAGTAACCATGCACTTGTCGGGAAACCACCAGGAGGCTATCCAGTTTCATCTCCTGCGCTCACCAGGGCAACCACTCATCCTAGGATATCCATGGCTCCGTCAACATAACCCCCACTTCGACTGGGAAACCGGAGTAAGTAATACGGGAGTGGGGAAGAGAATGCCACCGAACCTGCTTGAGAGGAGCCGTCATACCCACCAGTCCTGAATCCCCTGACTCCGTCCCAGACCTCTCAAATGTACCTGCCAGTTACCATGGATTACGTGAGGTCTTTAACAAGTCCAAGGCCACTTCTCTGCCCCCTCACCGGCCATACGACTGTGCCATTGACCTCCTGCCGGGCACCGCGCCTCCTAAGGGCCGCCTGTATTCCTTGTCGGCCCCTGAAAGAAGATCCATGGAGACATACATCAACGATTCCTTGGCCGCTGGAATCATCCGTCCATCATCCTCCCCTGCCGGTGCTGGATTCTTTTTTGTTGGAAAAAAGGATGGATCTCTCCGTCCATGCATCGACTACCGTGGGTTGAACGACATAACCATCAAGAATCGGTACCCTCTGCCACTCCTGTCATCCGGCTTTGAACTCCTCCAGGGGGCAACCGTCTTCACCAAAACTCGACCTCAGGAATGCTTATCATCTGGTACGGATGCGAGAGGGCGATGAGTGGAAGACAGCGTTTAATACCCCAACCGGACATTATGAATACTTGGTCATGCCCTTTGGTCTTACCAATGCCCCAGCAGTGTTCCAGGCCCTTGTGAACGACATCCTCAGGGACATGCTCAACATCTTCGTATTTGTTTACCTTGATGACATTTTAATATTCTCAAAAGACATGTCTGAACACGTCCGCCATGTCCAGTTGGTTCTGCATCGCCTCCTGGAGAACTCTCTCTTCATCAAAGCAGAAAAATGTGAGTTCCACGCCAAGTCTGTATCCTTTCTGGGGTATATAGTAGCAGAGGGAAGCATTCGGATGGACCCTGCCAAGGTCTCAGCCGTTACCTCTTGGCCAGTGCCAGAGAGTCGCAAGAAACTGCAGCAATTCCTGGGCTTCGCCAACTTCTATAGAAGATTTATCCGGAATTACAGTAAAGTTGCTTCCCCGTTGACTGCCCTCACCAGCACCAAGGTCCACTACCGATGGACACCAGAGGCCGACCAGGCGTTCAGAACTTTGAAAGCTCACTTCACTTCTGCCCCCATCCTCCAAATGCCTGACCCCGATCGGCAGTTCGTAGTGGAGGTAGATGCATCAGACATTGGGGTCGGGGCGGTTCTCTCCCAACGTGCCGCAGTGGATGGCAAGTTGCACCCTTGCGCGTTCTTCTCACGCAGACTGACCCCAGCTGAGCAGAACTATGACATTGGCAACCGGGAATTACTAGCCGTGAAACTTGCATTGGAGGAGTGGCGGCAGTGGCTAGAGGGTACCAATACTCCGTTCCTGGTATGGACTGACCACAAAAACCTGGAGTACATCCGAACGGCCAAGAGGTTGAATCCACGTCTGTCCCGCTGGTCTCTATTCTTCACCCGGTTCAACTTCACCCTCTCATATCGTCCAGGATCCCGCAACGCTAAACCTGATGCTCTCTCCCGGGTTTTTCAGAAGGACGAAGGTCCAATGGAGGAACCAGCTCCTGTCCTCCCAAGCTCCTGCATCATTGCAACTCTGACATGGGACATAGAGAGACGTGTCAGGGAGGCGATCCGAGACCAGCCCGGCCCCAGTGTTTGCCCCGATGAGTGCCTCTTTGTCCCAGGTCAACTCAGATCACAGGTGATCCAGTGGGGTCATGACACTCGCCTAACCTGCCATCCTGGAATGGAGCGAACGTTCCGCCAACTCTCCCAACGGTTCTGGTGGCCCACGATGAGGACCGACATCCAGGACTATGTAAGGGCTTGCCGCACCTACAGCCAAAACAAAACCTCCAGTCACCCCCCTGCAGGACTACTCCAACATCTGCCTGTGCCCAAACGCCCCTTGTCCCACCTGTGGTTGGACTTTGCCACTGGTCTGCCCTTGTCCGATGGAAACACTGTTATCCTCACCATTGTTGACAGATTCAGCAAGATGCCCCATTTTGTTCCACTTCCAAAACTACCCTCTGCAAAGGAGACAGCGCAATTAGTCCTGGAACAAGTCTTCAAGATACACGGCCTGCCCACCGACATCGTTTCCGACCGGGGACCCCAGTTTGCGTCCGTTTTCTGGAAGGAGTTCTGTCTACTCATCGGGGCCACTGCCAGTCTTACCTCCGGCTTCCACCCTCAGTCCAACGGACAGTCAGAGAGATTTAACCAGGAGCTGGAGAAGTCCCTCCGTTGCATGACTTCACGCAATCCCAGATCCTGGTCCCAGCAGCTCCTGTGGGTGGAATATGCCCATAACTCCCTCCCGAGCTCCGCAACTGGCTTGTCCCCCTTCCATTGTGTGTACGGCTACCCGCCGCCACTGTTCGCCAGTCAGGAGCCCAAGGTATCCTGCCCGTCTGCCCTGGCCCTTGTACGACGTTGCCGCAGAACCTGGTCCCAAGCCCGGACCACCCTCCTCCGGTCGGTGGCCAGTTATGCAACGGGAGCCAATCGGCGGAGGATTCCAGCCCCTACATACCGGGTGGGGCAAAAGGTATGGCTCTCCACCAAGGATCTTCCGCTCCGAGTGGAGTCCCGCAAGTTGGCACCACCCCGGGTACGTTGGCCCGTTTCCTGTGGAGAGGGTGATCAATAGGTCGGCTGTCCGCCTCAAGCTCCCCGGCTCCATGAAGGTCCACCCAACCTTCCATGTGTCCAAGCTGAAACCGGTGCACGAGAGTGATCTACTCCCTGATGCTCAGCCACCACCTCCTCCTCGCGTGATCGTGGGGGGACTGGTCTACACTGTTGAACGTCTCCTCCAATCACGTCGACGGGGAAGAGGTCTCCAGTACCTGGTGGACTGGGAGGGCTACGGCCCGGAAGAAAGGATGTGGGTGCCCGCCAGCAGAATAGTGGATCCGGCTGTGATCACTGAGTTTCATCGCCTCCATCCTGACCAGCCCTCCCTTCGGAGGGGTCGCCCCGGGAGGGTCCGACGTGTTCCTGCCCTGCCAGCCGTTCCGCTGGTGATGCCCGGTCCTGACCCTGCATCTGTGCCTGCTCTTGCACCGTGCCCCAACTCTGTGCCTGCACCTGCCCCTGGCTCTGACCCCAACCCCGACCCAGCCTTGTCTGATGGTGCCTCTTCCGCTGGGGACACTGAGATGGAGGAGTTGTCCGCAGAAGAGGTGGCGATGGACTCCGACCGGTCGGAGGAATACTAGCCCTCCTCCGGTTCCCCCCTCCGCCCACCCCGCCTCGGTGGTTCTGTTTGGGACTTCTGGGGCCGTCCCTTGGGGGGGGGGTTCTGTCATGACTTCCCTCTGCCTGCCTGGTAACTACACTCAATTGGTTCCAATCATCTGTCACCTTGCTCTCCACTCTCTCTGATTACCTCCACCTGTCCCTACTCTGCTCCACTCTGCTCACTGCTCTGCCTAATCACCCTCACCTGTCTCCACTCTGCTCTCTCTCACTCAGCCTCGTTAACTCTCCAGCTGCACTGCATTTGCCAGTAACCATGCTCTCCATATAAAGCCCTGTGTTTCAGTCATTCCTTGTCAGATCGTCTGCAAGTTCACACGTTACCAGTCTGCTCCTGCTACCTCTGACTCCTGTACCCGGACCCGCCTGAACTCTGCTCTGTTCTCCCACCCTGGAAACCCGACCCGCCTTTGCCTTCGACTCCGATCTCTCTTCTGCCCCGGTAATTTTGACCTGCCTTCTGCTTTACTCTTTCAACTTGGATTTGCCCTGAACTGTGCCGCTGCCTTGTTTTCACCTGCTGTTGTGTGTGTGTTTTCCCCAGGACTCCCGGACTCTCCAGCTCCCGTGTTCGCTACTCCATTTCCTGGGGAAGCACACACACACGGCACTTGGAACCCCCGAAACCCCTGGAACCCCGGATCCCTGGTGACCCCTGTAACCCCCGAAACCCCGGTGACCCCTCCAACCCTGGTACCCCTCAGAAGCCCAGAACTAGAGACACTTCTCCTTTCCCACTCCCCTTTCCCTAATTCAATAAATACCCTTCTGGGTTTGAACGCACTTGGTTCCTCCGTCTCGTACCTGACAA
>NC_085876.1:45220934-45223434 GCF_034702125.1 Engraulis encrasicolus
TTTACCGCAAGAGAGAACGGCTGCTTCCACAGCAGATGTCTTGGGGGATCTGGGGAGTCCGTTTGAATTGCTTCTCAATTTATCTCCTTCTCTCTCTCTCTCTCTCTCTCTCTCTCTCTCTCTCTCTCTCTCTCTCTCTCTCTCTCTCTCTCTCTCTCTCTCTCTCTCTCTCACACACTCTATCTTTCTCTCTAACACTTTCCCTTTCACTCTCTCTCTTTCACTCTCTCTCTCTATCTCTCTCTCTCACACACACAAATACATGCACAAATCCCCTGTTCTTTCCTCCTCTCTTTCCCTATCCTTTTTTCCTATTTTTATCTCTTTCTCCCACCATCCTTCTCTCTTTTCTTCTCTTCTCTATTTTCCCTCTCACTGCTCTGCATGCAAGTCTTTTCTCTTTTTTATTCTTTTTCATTCTCTCCATCACTCTCCTCTTCTCTCATTATGCATTCCTGTTCAGCGTGCCCGTTCATATCTCTGCCTCGCTTTCTCCTCTGCTGCCTCTTATATCTTACTGCGTTTCTGTATTTCCCTCTTGTAAACATAAACACCCATTTTGGTTGTTTTTTTTACTCCCCCTCCCTCTCTTTCTCTCTCTGAATCTCTCTGTGTGTCTGTCTGTCTCTCTGTGTGTCTGTGTGTCTGTCTGTCTGTCTGTCTCTCTCTCTCTCTCTCTCTCTCTCTCTCTCTCTCTCTCTCTCTCTCTCTCTCTCTCTCTCTCTCTCTCTCTCTCTCTCTCTCTCTCTCTCTTTCTCTCTCTGTTTTTCTCCACATGTGCTGTAAGTGTGATGTTATAAAAGCTATAATAATCCAGTAGTCTCTATGGATAGATATGACATCTCTCCAAATATAATGCCTCAAAATGGACAAACTCCCTAATATGGCAGAAACTGAGCCGTAATAGACCAGTCTCTAACACTCATTTCCCCCCACAGAGTTGGAGGCCTCACATGACCCATTTATGTAGGCCTACTGTATATGTCCAAGACTGCCAAAAACAACAACGGTTAATTTACAGTTGTACCCAAGACCCATGATTAATTCAACAAGTGGCTGATACTACAACATCTTGGCATTAAAGAAAGTGTATACATCAAGGAGCAGTTTCACTGTTCTTTTGGTTTCACCTATGATAGTAATATCAGGAGTATTTCGGAAATTATCCCATGTTCAAATATTTACATAATTTGTAGTATTTAACCTATGAATCTATCTCCACAGCACCATGTTTATGGATATTTGTTGTTAAATCCAAGGTGTATGCTGTTTGAGATCAGGTCGACCAGCCGGTCGTGACCCACAAAAAGTTTCCCTTGCGGCTTTAGGCCCTCGGCACGCTTGCTGCGAGCCACAAATTACGTGAGTCAGCGCGTGCATCCGATTGCCCATGCTTGCTTCAAAAGCAGTAGAACAAAACGCAAAATACTGGCGGTGTCATCCAGGGGGCAGAGAGAACAACATTGCGATAAGGAAATTGGGAACACAGACTGTAAACAAAACCAAATAAGGACTCCCCGGGCAAGGAGACGATACAGCTACTTGTACATTTGCACGCTCCTTTGTCAAAGTGCAACGGAGAAGTATGATCGCAGATCGAATGTTTGTAATTTCAGACAAGCTCGAGACGGTATTGAAGAGTTGTCGCCATCGTCGTTTTATCCAGAAGCACTCGTATGGAACTGTGCAGTTTTTCTTGCGATCGCCCCCAGCGAGTTTGAAGAGAGTGCGCTTAACGCACTTGTTTGGTTGCAGTATCTAACGCGCGTAACATTGACATGAATTGCGCAAGTTAACATGTTCATGAACGAATTGTGCATGCACTCGCATATCCTACAGCAAGCACACCGCAAGCCTTAGACTGTCCCACACACACACACGCACACGCACACACACACACACACACACACACACACACACACACACACACACACACACACACACACACACACACACACACACACACACACACACAGGGTGGGCCGGTGGTGGCTCAGGTAGTAGAGGACCCTGTTCGGCAACCAGAAGGTTGCAGATTCAAACTCCGCTCTGCCTGACCCCACTGGTGTGTCCTTCAGCAAGATACTTAACCCCAAAATTGCTCCCGGTGGCAGCCACTGGTGTATGAATTTGAGTGTGAATGGGTGAATTTGAGGCCTACAACGTACAGTGCTTTGAGAGCTCAAAGGAATGGAAGGGCACTATATAAATGCAGTCCATTTGCACACACACACACAGTGGCCGTTTCTACTCTCTATGGGATACCGGGTGAGAGGCCATTGTTTTGCATTCATCGTGTGTGAGTGTGAGTGTGTGTGTGCGTGTGTGTGTGCGTGTGTGTGCGTGCATGCGTGCGTGCGTGCATGCGTATGTCATGTGGGTGTGTGTGTGTGTGTGTGTGTTTGTGTGCATGTGTATGTGTGTGTGTGTGTCATTGCATATGCAGTTCCATAGGCTCCTGACCCCGCTGCCCCCAGGCTTTGCATTTGCAATGCTGTCT
>NC_085876.1:45228434-45230934 GCF_034702125.1 Engraulis encrasicolus
ACCTGCTGCTGTGTCCCCTTGCTGCTGTGTCTACCTGCTGCTGTGTCCCCCTGCTGCTGTGTCCCCCTGCTGCTGTGTCCCCCTGCTGCTGTGTCCCCCTGCTGCTGTGTCTACCTGCTGCTGTGTCCCCCTGCTGCTGTGTCTACCTGCTGCTGTGTCTACCTGCTGCTGTGTCCCCCTGCTGCTGTGTCCCCCTGCTGCTGTGTCCCCCTGCTGCTGTGTCTACCTGCTGCTGTGTCCCCCTGCTGCTGTGTCTACCTGCTGCTGTGTCTACCTGCTGCTGTGTCCCCCTGCCGCTGTGTCCCCCTGCCGCTGTGTCCCCCTGCTGCTGTGTCTGCCTGCTGTTTCATTCTCTACTGCCCCAGACAACTGGAGAGAGAGCACAGAACACGGAAAAGAGAGAGAGAGAGAGAGAGAGCGAGAGAGAGAGAGAGAGAGAGAGAGAGAGAGAGAGAGAGAGGAGAGAGAGAAGAGAGAGAGAGAGAGAGAGAGAGAGAGAGAGAGAGAGAGAGAGAGAGAGAGTGTGTGTGTGTGTGTGGTGTGTGTGTGTGTGTGTGTGTGTGTGTGTGTGTGTGTGTGTGTGTGTGTGTGTGTGTGTGTGTGTGTGTGTGTGTTAAATAATGTGTGTGTGTGTGCGCATACCTCCTTAGTAAAGGTTTTCGGTGTGCGTGTGTGCGTACTAGCGTGTGTGTGTGTGTGTGTGGGTGTGGAGAGGGGAAGGCCAGACATCACACAGGGTGTGAGAAGAGCACTCAGGGCAGCAGTTTACAGCATCAATGTCTCTGTCTGTCAGTCTGTCTGAACTCCAGCTGCTTTAAAGGGGTACAGTGAGCTGTGCGAGTGCGTGTGTGCATGCGTGCATGTGTGTGTGCTTGTATGTGTGTGTATGTGTGTGTATGTGTGTGTGTGTGTCTGTGTGTGTCAGCTCCAAAGGGCTACAGAACATACTGCCAGTGAAGTGCAAGAGTGCAAAGTGGTGTCTGTAAACTCCTACTGTGTAAACCCAGGAGACACAGAGAAGAGAGAGAGAGAGAGAGAGAGAGAGAGAGAGAGAGAGAGAAGAGAGAGGAGAGAGAGAGAGGGGGGGGGGGGGAGGGAGGGATGGAGGGAGGGAGGGAAGGAGAGAGAGAGAGAGAGAGAGAGAGAGAGAGAGAGAGAGAGAGAGAGAGAGAGAGAGAGAGAGATAAGAGAGAGAGAGAGAGAGAGAGAGGGAGGGAGTGATAGAGGAAGAGAGAGAGAGAGAGAGAGAGAGAGAGAGAGAGAGAGAGAGAGAGAGAGAGAGAGAGAGAGAGAGAGAGAGAAGATCATGCTTTACACACAGAAAGACAGTTGAGAGGGGGGAGGCAAAGCTTCACATAAAGGATGGAGAGGAAAGGAAAGAGGGAGAGAGAGAGAGAGACAGAGAGAGAAGAGAGAGAGAGGGAGGGAGAGAGAGAGAGAGAGAGAGAGATAAGAGAGAGAGAGAGAGAGAGAGAGGGAGGGAGTGATAGAGGAAGAGAGAGAGAGAGAGAGAGAGCGAGAGAGGAAGAGAGAGAGAGAGAGAGAGAGAGAGAGAGAGAGAGAGAGAGAGAGAGAGAGAGAGAGAGAGAGAGAGAGAGAGAGAGAGAGAGAGACGATCATGCTTTACACACAGAAAGACATGTGAGAGAGAGGGGGGAAGAGAGAGAGAGGTGAGGCTTTACAGAAAGCATTGAGAGGGAGGGAAGGAGAGGGAGAGAGAGAGAGAGGTGGATGAAGGAGAGAAAGTGAGCGAAACAGAAGGGGGGAGAAGATGAGAGACATGGCAGCTGGGAGAGCAATAAGAGCGAGAGAGAGAGAGGGAGAGAGAGAGAGAGAGAGAGAGAGAGAGAGAGAGAGAGGGAGGGGGGGAAAGAGAGAGATTCTTTCTAACAAGATAGGGGGTATAAGTGTACGTAACTGTAAGAGGGAAAACTGACAGACACACACACACACACACACACACACACACACACACACACACACACACACACACACACACACACACACACACACAGTAAGAGGGTCAGGTGAGTCCTAGGTGCGAGCCTGGCTTTTTCTCTCATTTCTTTTCTCTCTCCTTCACTTACAGTATTCACTCGTTCACTGACACTCAGCCCCACTTTCTTCTTGCTCCCTCTCTCTGTTTCTCCATTTCATCATGCGTTCCCTCTTCCACTTACTCACTTATTCACTCGTTCTCTCGCTCTCTGGTTCTCTCCCTCTTGTTCTCTCTCTCTCTCTCTCTCTCTCTCTCTCTCTCTCTCTCTCTCTCTCTCTCTCTCTCTCTCTCTCTCTCTCTCTCTCTCTCTCTCTCTCTCTGGCCTACTGGCTCGTTCTGCTTTTCCCCTGTGGCAGCAAGGGCATGCCAGTGTGGAACTCTCTGCTGTAAATGATTGTCAAGGTTACCTGTCTCAAATGTAACACAGCCTTCCTCTTTCATTATTGCCTCTCTCTCCCACACCTGGAAGTGGCTTTTGAAAAGTTTTCTTTTAAAAGAAAT
>NC_085876.1:45243434-45253434 GCF_034702125.1 Engraulis encrasicolus
GGCCTGATTAAGATTGCCTGGGGCCCCTAGGCTACAGGATGCTGGGGGGGCCCTCAGAAGCCAAATTTCAAGTTTACACAGTGACATAATTATGAGCTAGGAATGAAGGATAACATCAACTGTAATCAATATGACAGATGCTTTTTTTCCAATTTTGCAGCTTATCACAATTCTGCAATTTGTCCGTTTTGGCCAATCAGGGGACCCCCTGGCAGGTGGGGGCCCCTAGGCTGCAGTTATATCTAGCGTGGGCATTAATACGGCCCTGCTTGCAGCATAATGTGAGGAGGCGACTTAAGCTGCTTCAATGCTCATCCCCGGCTCCTTCTCTCCTGCAAACACACACCATAGACAGACAGACAGACAGACACAGACAGACAGACAGACAGACAGACAGACACACACACACACACACACGCACGCACGCACGCACACACACACACACACACACACACACACACACACACACACACACACACACACACACACACACACACACACACACACACACACACACACACACACACACACACACACACTCATTGCAGGCTGTGTATTAATTCATGCGAGCTGCAGTGGGTTTCTGGAGCTCCTTCCAAAGACCCGGAATCATCTGGAGAGCAGTTACCATGGCAATGCATCCGCCATTGATCAAAGGTAATCTATTCTATGCGGTGTGGATGGGTTGGCGTGACGATGAGTTTCCCTAGTAAGAATTATAGCGGTCCCCACTCTGAAAACCCTTCACCAAAAAAATCCAACTCATACAGACTTAAAATAAGCTCCATTCCAGATAATACAGTATTTGGTCTCGCTCAAAAATAATGATACTCTTTACTCTTTGGTCAGTGTAACATTTTCTCATTTAAATGTACTCAATATTGTGTAAATATTTGGAATGGAGAATATTACACTCACTTTGCCTCATTATTAGAGTAATTGTAGGCTACGTTCTACAGAGTTGTAAATAATCTTTCTGGATTCATATGTTTCCTCTGAAATATTCGTACCCCGTGTTTAACTGTGTTTGGAAAACATCACCGCAAGTATGTTGGATGGTACTGATACTGCTGTCATTAAGTCTCTCTCTTGCTCAGACACTTCACAGCATATGGGCATCGATTTGTGACAGCGACAAAGAAAACAGCTGGCAGTGATATGCTTGACGCCAGTGTGACCATTAAGATGTGAGTCTCTGGGCACTCGGGGGCCCATTGCGGCCCTGAGGGACACCATCATGTATGGATGCTGCTGGACCATATCCAACTCAGCTGTGGTAGGAGCACCACCAGCAGCATCAGTGATGGGCATTAGTGCCAAGACGACAAAGAGAAAGAAAATAGAACGCAGGGCTGAGAAGACAGAAAGAGACATGAAACAGAAAGAGAATGATGGAGGATTTTAAAGGGTACGAGAGATAGATTAGAGACAGAGAAGAAAGAATAAAGAAAGAAAGAGAAAAAGAAAGAAAGAAAGAAAGAAAGAAAGAAAGAATAAAGAAAGAAAGAGAAAAAGAAAGGATGCTTGACCATATCCAACTCAACCCTTTAGCAGCATGCTGGGCTCTAAATGAACACCAGCCAACCAGCAAAATGCTGGTGAAATTTACATTTGTCTGGTAGAAAATACCTACTTACAAGCCACTTTGACCCATTAGTGAGAGAGTGTGTTTGTCTAGTATAAGATTAACATCTACTAGCCATTTTGCCTGTTGATTAAAGAAGTTAATTCAGAAACCTGGCAGCATCCACGACTAAGAGGACATTATAAGGACCCAGAGGAAGCAGCAGGCCAGCACAGCTGCAGTAGAAACCATTAGATGGCCACTCATGTAGATGGTGGATCACAGGGCTGGCCTAGGGAGGAATAGGGACCGGGCACTTTTGGCTTACCGGGGCCCCCTCATAATTAGCGGTGCAGAACTGACTCACCTGCTGGGCCCCACACCCTTGTGGGCCCCTATTTTCAGAAGTGTAAAAAAAAAAAAAATCTGAAAATATGGGGAGCACGAGAGTGCTGGGCCCACTGGGCAATGGCCGATGTTTTTTATTTTCATTTTTTTGAAAATAGGGGCCCACGCGGGTGCTGGGCCCATTGGCAAATGCCTGCTATGCCAGATGACCAGTCCAGCCCTGGTGGATCATTCTCAACTCAGCTCTGGCAGCAGCAGCAGCAGCAGCTTCAGTTACCGCATCTGCACCAAGGGAACAGTAATAACAAGTTGCTCATGGCCCAGAGGAATCAAGCAAACACCGCAGCAGTGAAAACCATTAGCTCCACTCGTGTGTGAATAGCGGATCATATCCAACTGAGCTGTGGCAGCAACTGAGTTGTGGCAGCAATAATAGCATCAGCAAAATAAGTTGCCCGTGTCGCAGAGGGACACCGTCATGTTCGGATGGTGGATCATATCCTGTGTTTGTGTGTGTGTGTGTGTGTGTGCGTGCGTGCCTGCGTGCGCACGCACGCACGCGTGTGCCTGTGTGTGTGTCTGTCTTTTTGAGTAATATTAAACCTTTTTTAAATGGTTACATTTTATGTCTACACTGAAGCAAGTGCTTTTTAATGTCTACACTGAAGCAAGTGCTTGCAGTCTCATTGTGATTGTGAGTAGTGTACATTGTATGGGTGAATCGTGACAATTAAAGGAATTCTATTCTATTCTGTGCTATTCTATTATATTCTATTCAGTTCTATTCTATTCTGTGCTATTCTATTATATTCTATTCAACTTACCTGTAGTCCATTGGGATCAGCATCAGGAGGATCCACAGCGGATCACAGGACAGGGAACAAAAGAAATACCTGGGGCCTCATTTATCATCAGTTCGTAGAATGTCTTCTAAATTGTGTCTTACGAGTGAAATTTAGAATGTTCGCAAGTACAGAAAAATCGGGATTTATCAAACGTGCGTTGGCTGCTCCTACGCACACGTCTGCATGATAAATCCCACACCTTCCAAATCACTGTGCACGCGCGCATTTGGGGTAATTTGCATTCCGATACGCCTCCAAGTAACCATATATGGTATTAAAATATATTCAAATGCTATGTTAATTCGAAGGCGCCACCCTGTTTGAACACACGCGGACACACGCGCCAGTCGAAGCGCTGGTGGGAAGTGCGGAGAAACGTTTCCGCGGCAGAAGTGGAGATGACGGGAGGAGGACAGTGTTTCAAAATAAGTAAAAGAAGGAGACACACATGGACGAAAAAAATAGCACACTGTCATACTCCATTGTCATTCAAAGCAAACTGTACCTTGCATGGTCAATATTAATTGCAATTTCGTGTTTCTTCCACTCGCACACATGGTCTGAGGTGTGCGTAGATTCAGCCAGATTTCTACGTTTAAGTACATGTTCATAAATCCCACACTTTGCTCAGGAATGATCGCACGCACGCTTTACGCACAGATATGTGCCTAAGTACGCTTGATAAATGAGGCCCCTGGGATTTTGCTGTGTCCCACTGTGTAAAAAAATCCCAACCGTGCCATCGCCTGAGGACTGTCGGCCCATCTGGAAATGCCCCGAATTACCAGATTACCAATCCAGGCCTGCTGGAGCATATCCAACCCAGCTCTGGCAGAGGTAGCAGCGGCAACAATAGCATCAGTGATTGGCACCAGGAGGAGAGTTGTCCACGGAGCCCAGCGAGGAGGCAGGCAGGCAAGCACAGCTGCAGTAGACACCATTAGATGACCACCCATGTGAGGAAGGAGGATTTCCCCCCAGACTCAGCCGTTAGCAAAAGTAGTAGCAGCAACGGTAGCATCAGTGATATCTAAGGTGTGCGATTTGTCCGTAGTCTGGAGGAGGCAGGCAGGCAGCTGAAGTAGACACAATTAGATAGATGACCACCCATGTGAGGAAGGAGGATCGCCCCCCGTCTCAGTTGTTAGCAAAAGTAGCAGCAACGATAACGTCACTGCAGGCAAGCACAGCTGCAGTTGACACCATTAGATGACCACCCATGTGAGGAAAAAGGATCGTCCCCGACTCAGCTGTTAGCATCAGTGATAGGCACCTAAGGTGTATAATGTGTCTGTGGCCTAGAGGAGGCAGGCAGGCAGGCGGGCACAGCTGGCGTAGACGACATTTAACACTCGTGTGGATGGCGGATCATATCTGCATGTCTGACTCAGCTCTTGTAGCAATAGCAGCAATAGCTGTAGCATCAGTGATTGGCACCAGGGGGAGAATTGCCCACGGAGCCCAACGATATAGCAGGCAAGCACAGCTGTAGACACCATTAGATATCTATTCATGTGAGGAAGGAGGATCACCCCCTACTCAGCTGTTAGCAAAAGTAGCAGCAACGATAGCATCAGTGATATCTAAGGTGTATGATTTGTCAGTGGCATCCAGGAGGCAGACAAGCACAGCTGCAGTAGACACCATTAGATGATGACCACCCATGTGAGGAAGGAAGATCGCCCCCAACTCAGCTGTTAGCGAAACTAGCAGCAACGATCAGTGATATCTAAGGTGTATGATTGGTTCGTGGACTGCAGAAGGTAGGCAGGCAATTAGACACCATTAGATGATCACCACCCATGTGAGGAAGGAGGACTGCCCCCGACTCAGCTGTTAGCAAAAGTAGCAGCAGCAATAGCATCAGTGATTGGCATCAGGAGGAGAGTTGCCCACAGAGCCCAGCGAGAAAGCAGGCAGCAGGCAGCTGCAGTAGACCCCATTACATATCTATTCATGTGAGGAAGGTGGGTCATCTTCATCTTAGCTCAGTTGTCGTGGCAGCCAGCAGCAGTAGCAGCAACAATAGCATCAGTGATAGGCTCCAAAGGTGTGTGATTGGCCAATGGCCCAGAGAAGGCAGGCAAGCACAGCTGTGGTAGACACCATGCGTGAAGGATCCCAGGACATTAAGATGAGGCAGGCAAGAGGGCCTTCAGTAGACATCATTTAGCTCACTCATCTGTGGATGGTACAAGATAAAAACAAAGAAAGTAGGTTTGCATACTATTGTTTCTCCCAGTTTCGGCCAGTCTAGGCTTCATCAGGTGTACATCGAAACATTGTGTACTTGTACAATAAACTTGGAGCAGAAACAGTGTGTGGACCTTCTGTCATTTTTTTTTATTTCGATCTTGTTCAGACCGGCAACTGTTTATTTGGATGTGCGCGCATTCCAAACTCGGATGGTACAACATCCTAACCTGATTTTCATCATCTGGCTGCGTTCAGCAACTACTGTAAACGTGAGGGCGCTCTATTCTCTGCCGCACCCGTAAGCGGAACGGCATACCAGAGGACAAGAGTCAGGTTAACAACATCCCAGACTCAGCTGTGGTAACAGCAGCAGCAGCAGCAGCAGCAGTAGTGACAGACTGCAGGACCATGGGGGCCGCTAGGGGGGGAAAAGTGGTACAGATTCTAAGGGCCCAAGCACTGAGAGGGGCCCTTAAGGGGGCCCAAGCACTGAGAGGGGCCCTTAAGGGGGCCCACAATTTGAATCTTTCATGGGGCCCATCATTTCTGGCAGCGCCCCTGTGCAGGACGGCATGCAGCCATTGACATAAGGGTGTATGAAAGCTCCCTGGTTATTACAGGAAGAGGGTTTGGTAGACATCAGAGATGACAGGCAGCAGAGGTCATTAGATGCCTGCTCATGTGTGAATGGTAGATCATCCCCCATCAGCAACAGCAATAGACTGCAGGTCCATGGGGCCATTAAGGTAGAAGGGCGTATGAAGGTCGCGGGACAGAGGAGGGAGGCAGGCAGGCCAAAAAATGCCTTCATTAAGCATCATTTAGTCCAGTGATTCTCAAAATGTGGTCTGGGGACCACTGGTGTTCCGCAAGAGAACTCAGGTGGTCCGCGAGATGATTTCTACTTTTTCAAGACGAGCTCACAGTAAGCTATATTTGTAATGTTATTTCAAAGGTAAACATATATTCACCACTATAAGACAGGCTTGTAAATGTGAATAAAACGTGAGTGATCTGGATTGAAATTAGCAGTGTCAAATTAGTGTCAATTCAGTTGACATGAGGTCCCTGAACATTTTTGAGGTGACAAAGTGGTCCTTGGTCTGAAAAAGTTTGAGAAACACTGATTTAGCCCGCCACTCATGTGGATTGTAGATCACCCCAGACTCAGCAGCAGCAACAGTGCATGAAGGCCCATGGACATTACAGTAAGAGGAAGGCCTTCAGGAGACATCATTTAGCTCACTCATGTGTGGATGGGACATCATCCCATTTCTAGCAGCAGCAGCTATAAACTATATGCCCACGGGGGCATTATTACCATAAGGTGTACTATGAAGCTCCCTGGACATGAGAAAGAGTCGTCAGTGCCGTCAGTAGAAATCATCAGCCCCACTCAACTGTGGTAGTTAGTGAGAGCGGAAGTGTGAAAGTCTAAAGTCCAACTGGGATGCTCCAGCTCCCATTGTCATTGTGACACAACAAGTGAGTGAGTGAGTGAGTGATTGAATGAGTGAGTGAGTAGAGTTTATTTGCCACATAGGGCATTGAAGGCAAGGCTAGGCAAGGCAAGGCCTGCAGTGAAATCAATCTGGTCAACTCCATAATGTGTGCAAAAAGAAAGAAATACAATTAGAACTAACTTAAAAGAGCCTAGGCTGCAAAGTATTTACTGTATAAATGACTATTCAAATGAATGTTAATTGTAGAGTATAGTAGAGTAGAGTAACTTTATTGATTCCCAAAGGGAAATTAAAGAGTCAAGTAGCTTACAAATACACACACATAATGCCCATGGACATTTCAAGACACATACAGTACAACACAGGAAATACAGTAGTTGGGGGAGGGAAATAAAGACTACAGAAAAAATAAAAAGGCAATTGTGCAAAAACATATTCTGTGAGTTGAGGAGGTAGAGAAGAGATTAGCATGACTGAGTATGAGTGTTGACCTTCCAGTCTATGATGTAGTAATGATGTAGAAGTAAGAGAAGTAAGACATAAATAGTTTTCAATAAAGTATCTAAATCCTGTTGAAGTGCATGAAGACATTCCGCAAAATGTGTTCATAAAACAGTCCAGTAAAAAGTGTATTGCACAGTCCACACACACACAAACACCCCCCCCCCCCCCCCCACACACACACACAACATTTTCTTCAATGCCTACATCAAACACAGCAGCTGCCATCGCGCTCGATGGACTATTTCTTTGTTTTTGTTTGTGTGTTTATTTATGTTTATTTATTTGTGTGTTTATTTGTTTGTTTGTGCTCTAGCTCTTGCTGGGCTCTTGTTTACACGCTTCTTGACTTTCATCACAGAGCTGTGGCTTGTTCCCCGCTGCGTTCCTGCTCTTCATGCTTGGGCACAGGGCCGTAACCAGACATTTTTGGAAATTCAAAATGGCGGACCATGGAGAAGATCCCCCTTTTCATGTATGAAAAGTGCAATTTCTCCAGTCATAATGAATACTTAGAATTTGATGCTGGTAGTAAGTATTCATGAAAAAGGTAACATTAGTGAATGGGCATCATGAATTCTGGAAATAAACAACTAAAAATCTCACACAGTGTCACATCTCACACAGTGTCCCTTTAAGGGTCTTTGGCGGTCTATGCCTTGGTGTATATGTCTGCGTAATATGTGGAATAATGCATGTGTGTGCAGAAGAGAGCATGTGAGCGTGCAGTAACTATGACTATATGACTATAATATTATATATATATTATAAATTGTGATACTCAGAGACACAATACTGTATCGTGATGTAAGGAGGCAGTATCGTGATACGCCCTTTCAAAGTTTTGTTACCCATCAGTCCAGAAAACAACCATATGATTCGATGTGATAGTGCTTCCAAGCTTTAAATTAGATACTTTTCAGAAATCGTGGGGTTTACCGAACCGTAGGTCAAAAATAGTGATACGAATCAAATCGTGAGTTGAGTGTATCGTTAAAGCCCTACTATATAACTACAGTATATGAGCTACAGTATGACATCACGGCTGCTCTTCCACAGAGCTGAATGTAACATCTGCCATAGGATTGGACTGGACACACACACATACACACACAGACACGTATACGCATACACACACACACACACACACACACACACACACACACACACACACACACACACACACACACACACACACACACACACACACACACACAAAGGATACGTGTGAGTTATTGGGTTGATATGTGAGTCAGAACAGTCATCTGAGGTCTCTAATTGGAGTCTTTCTGTCATTTACTGCACTGAGCCAGCCGGTCATCTGCGGAGCACCTCTCTCTCTCTCTCTCTCTCTCTCTCTCTCTCTCTCTCTCTCTCTCTCTCTCTCTCTCTCTCTCTCTCTCTCTCTCTCTCTCTCTCTCTCTCTCTCTGTTCCTTTCTGCCTTCCACAATTGTCCCCCTATATCTCTCCCCCCTCTCTCCCCCTCTTTCTTGTTCTACCTCTCTCTCTCGCTCTCTCTCTCTCTCTCTCGCTCTCTCTCTCTCTCTCTCCCTCTCTCTCTCTCCTCCCTCTCTCTATGCCTCTCTCTTTTTCTAGTGTGAACAAAAGCACCAGGCTGTGAGGACACACGCCGCAATAGACGCACACACACACACACACTACACACACACAGGGGCGTAGCACCAAATTTGGGGCCATAGGAACAACCTCTTTCATGGGCCCCCCTGAAAAACACACACACTACACACACACACTCACACACACACACACACACACACACACACACACACACACACACACACACACACACACACACACACACACACACACACACACACACACACACACACACACACACACACACACACACACGCAGCATGGTGCCATTGTGTCACTATGAGCCTGGTTGGCTGACTAGACAGTGGCGAGGAGTTGGACAGCAGCCCACCGGCTTCCTGTCTTCAGCCCACCGGCTTCCTGTCTTCAGCCCACCGGCTTCCTGTCTGCATTTCTCCAGCTCTCCAGCTCACTGACACACACACACACACACACACACACACACACACACACACACACACACACACACAGATACACACACACACACACACACACACACACACACACACACACACACACACACACACACACACACACACACACTGTCAGCATTTCTCCAGCTCTCCTCTCCATCCCACTATCCCCCACTGACCCACACCACCAGGATTGCTGACAGCTTTTGCCTGACCCAGTACAAAGTCATCTAAATTGGCCCAATACATGCAATGAGTGCGACCCAATTCTGGCCCTTCTCTAGCCAGGCTGTGCCCTCCTAGTAACGCAACACTTTCAGCGTTGCAGCTAGTCAGGTCAAGAGCAATGCAAATGCGACAACTACAAATCTCACACAGTGTCCCTTTAAGTCGCCTCCTCACATTATGCTACAGGTGACATGGAGGAGGAAAGTTTTGGGTGAGTTTTGGTTCATATCCATCTCTCTCTTTTTGTCTTTATTCCCTCTCCTCCTCTCCCTCTCTCTCTCTCTCTCTGTCTTTACTTGTGTATCTCTCTGTCTGTGTACGTCTCTGTCTGTGTCTGTGTCCATCTAAAGTGCCTGTCTGCCTCCCTGTCTGTTCTTATTTTTCCCTGCGTCCCTGTCTGTCTGTCTGTCTGTCTGTCTGTCTGTCTGTCTGTCTGTCTGTCTGTCTCTCTCTCTCTCTCTCTCTCTCTCTCTCTCTCTCTCTCTCTCTCTCTCTCTCTCTTTAATTATCCCAGTAAAGTGGTCTGGGAAAATCATTGTGTGTCATCGATTTCTCGGGATAAAAACTTTTGAAAGGGTTTTTGAGTTGCTCACTTTAGAGAGGCTAAAAGGTAGCGGGGGATCATTGTGCAGCAGCCGGGCGATATCGGCGTATTCTCTTCTTCACCTCTCTGATGCACGCTGATGCGATATCGGCGTATTCTCTTCTTCACCTCTCTGATGCAAGAGAGCGATGCAGCTAATGATGCGATGCGCACAGTTAAATAATTGGGGAGAGCTGGTGCATGAAGGAAGGATGGAGCGAGATGGTGGAGGCGAGACGGA
>NC_085876.1:45260934-45270934 GCF_034702125.1 Engraulis encrasicolus
CAATGTCTATTACAGCGTGCCACTGGAGGTACGGCGCGCATTAAGGGGCCCTTAAAGCCAAAAGTGCCCGGGTCCTATTTCTCCCCCAGTCCAGCCATTGTCACCCGCTATGCAATGATGCTTAGTGGGCAGGGCACAGATACAACAGCAGATAACACAGCACAGCAGGCATTAACACTGGCAGGTTGTTACACATCCATTAGACAGAGAGAGAGAGAGAGAGAGAGAGAGAGAGAGAGAGAGAGAGAGAGAGAGAGAGAGAGAGAGACAGCAGGCATTAACACTGGTAGGATGTTGCACATCGATTACAGTAGACACAGATGCATTCCAATATGTGACCTTGCGTCCTCCACTTGGGCTTGTGGCCTCATGCTTTGCTGATGCCCCGACCCCATGGAGAAAACAATTAAGTTTCCCCCGCTGTCAACCTAGCCACAACAATTTTTGGGGGACTATTCTTCATTTACCATGCGGTTTGCAAATGAGAAAATGATTGACAATTGAGCTTTTGCGAGATATTGAAATATAATGCTGTTGTCAGCAGGGCTTTGAACCGTTATTTTTTTCCAAACGTTTCGTTCCGAACAGAAACGGAATTATAACGTTTCCGGTTATGAGTTCCACCAATAAATTGACGTTCCCGAACCGGTTAGAACAAAAAAATATTGTTCCCGGAACGGTTAATTTCGTTCCTGTCAGCTGATTACTCCCCATAGGCCTAACTGACGTTAACCAAGAAAGACGGAAGTGCAATGAGTCAGCCTACATTCCAAACTGTTTATTCAAGCGGATGAAAAGAATATCCTCCAGAATTTTGTCATTCAGGGACGACCTAAGCGTAGAAGCAGAGAATAAACCACAATGATGAAAATGTGCGCTCCACGCTGACTTGGGTCACGGGGAGCACTTTGATGGACATCGTGAGTTTCTGCATATTTGAAGCGGCCATGGATGTCCAATAACGTTGAACATTCTCGGTGCGTTTTACACACGCTTCTCTGCAATGTCTTACAATGATGCAATGGAAACTCTGCCCTTTTGTATGACAGTGGTTTCTCTTATTTAAGATGTGGAGTGGAGACTTTGTAATCCACAGCTCTCTCTCCATTCAGTCAGAGAATGTCTGATGTCACACAGGACGTGAACCTCAGACGTCATGGTAACGTGCGCAGGAAAATAATTACTTTTTTTTTTGTTTGAGGAACGGTATTAACCGGTATTAACCGGTTACCATTATTTTTAAATAAGTGTTCCCGTTCCAGAACATAAAAAATAATAACGATTCCGGTTTCGTTTCTGTTCCCTGTAAAATACAAAAAGTTCCCGGTTTTCGTTTTCGTTCCTTGAACCGGTTCAAAGCCGTGGTTGTCAGTAATGTCATCACGACATATTACTTCCTGGTACAAGGCCAGCAAAAGTGGACGACGCAAGGTCACATATTGGAACGCAAACAGAGACAGACAGAGGCTCTGTGGAGCATATGGGTGCACTTTACTACATAGTACCCAGGGCCGCTGACAGCTATTTGGCAAGGCCTGGGACAAAGTCAGCTAAAAGGGCCCTCAATAAAATACATATAATGTAATAATAAGGACCCAATTCTGGACTCCCTTTTTCTGTAGGTATCTGACCCCTTTGTCCCCCTTGTCGGCTTCTCTTCCTGTATCGGTATGCAGTACACTCACTACGGTACCAATACCTAGTGTTGCCACCTGTCACAGTTTTTCCTGATTGTTCTGCCTTTTAATGGTCTATCCCAGAGGTAAAATACAATCTTCCTGGGCATTGATTGCAAGCAAAATGGTTGAGTGAGCTTGAAATGTCCACGTTTTTTTTTTGTTTTGTTTTTTTTTGTCAGCCAGAGGTGGCAAACCTAGCGGACAGATACAACAGCATTCAACATTGACCCTGGAATGTTCCCTGACAACATGCAATGTTAATTCAACACTAGGCTGAGAATATACAATAGGGCCCCATTTGATTCCAGTGTTTATTTTAATGCTTTGAGTGATGAATGAAGAGTGTGAAGTCATATCTGGTTGTGTTAAATTAAACTCTCACACACTCACAGTGAATTGAATTAGCACGAAATTGACTGGGACCATATGTTGGTGAGATTTGTAGGGGTGGGGGTAAAAATCGTGGTAGTAATTGACTTTGTATGGAAGAGCAAGCAGGAGAAGCGTCAAACGCTGCAAAAGCATTTCTAGCGCAGAGGGTGTCAAAAGGGAAGTTGAACTTCAGCGAAAAATATGTAATGAGCTTGGAGCCAGCAGGCAGCAGCCAATGCAATGTTCATATTTTTCTACACATGAGCTTCGGTTCGTCGAGATCCCTGATCAAACGCTTCAGGTTGAATCGTTTGTCGCGTTCATCGCCCCTGATCTGTGCTTTCCAGGCGGAACTCTAGAGCAGCGTTTTAGCTCTTTCAACGCCGGCTGTCTGTCTGCACGGTTACCCATCACTTTCTTACACCGTCTCATCCAATAAAGGCCTGCATAGCCCCAAAGGAATACATGTATATCCATATAAAATGTATATGATAATATATAATAATGGTAACACTTTATATTAATGTCTGCTTATAAAGACTTAGTAAATAATTAACTATTGATGAACAAAACATTAACAAATGTTTTTTTTTAATCAATAACTACAATAAAAATATATATTTTTTGGACACGTGGTTTCCTGAGTTCCTCTGAGTTCCCCTGTGACCAATCAGAGCAATGGGATGTTGAAAACAGTAGGCATGCATTCTCAAGCAGCGTAGTGTGGTGCCGCTAGTAGTCACCATGGAGAGGCTTTGCAAAGATGAAAAAAAATAACCCCAAAAAGTACAGCTGTGGCCAAGCATGAAGAGCAGGAAAGCAGCGGGGAACAAGCCACAGCTCTGTGATGAAAGTCAACAAGCGTGTAAACAAGAGCTAGAGCACAAACAAACAAATAAACACACAAATAAATAAACATGAATATACACACAAACAAAAACAAAGAAGTTTTGAGCGCGATGGCAGCTGCTGTGTTTGATGTAGGCATTGAAGAAAACTTTCTTTGTGTGTGAGTGTGCATGTGTGTGTGTGTGTGTGCACGTGTGTGCATGTGCGTGTGTGTGTGTGTGAGGTGTGTGTGTGTGTGTGTGTGTGTGGTGAGGCTCCTACTGTGACATCCTGTGTGTGTGTTTGTGTGTGTGTGTGTGTGATTGTGTGTGTGTATGTGTGTGTGACGTGTGTGTGTGTGTGTGTGTGTGTGTGTGTGCGTTTGTGTGTGTGTGGTGAGGCTCCTACTGTGACATCCTGATGGGTGTGTGTGTGTGTGTGATTGTGTGTGTGTGACGTGTGTGTGTGTGTGTGTGTGCGCGCGTGTGTGTGAGGTGTGTGTGTGTGTGTGTGTGTGTGTGTGTGTGTGTGTGTGTGTGGTGAGGCTCCTACTGTGAGATCCTGATGGGTGTTCTTGAAGAGTGTGAGTGATGAGACTCTGTTTGACTCCAGGAGCCATCAAGAGCACAGCACACATCCATGAAGTGGTCACACACACGCACACGCACGCACGCAAGCACACACACACACACACACACACACACAGACACACACACACACACAAACGCACGCACGCACACGCACACAGACACACACACACACACACACGCACACAAATAAACACACACACAGCACAGTTTACTGCAACGCTGCAGGAAGACTGTTGAGAAGAAATTAAAGTCTCCTCACTTCAGGCATATTTTTTTCTGTCTGTATAAAAACAAGATTTTATATTTCACATTCAGACAACAGAGAACTGTGCCGTGCCTGGTTTCAGCAGCTGATCTTCAATCAGCTGAGGTGTTCACACTGAAAATCAGAGTCACAAACAAAATATATATTTTTTACAAATGTATATACAACTTTAATATTTTCCTTATAAACTGTACATGTCATGAAATGCATTCACAAGTAGTTTGTCTGCAAGGGTGTCAATGGAGGACTGAGTGTCCAAGACATAGCATTTGGAAAACATGGGCAAGTCAAGTCCGTTATCCATTGTCCTTTGAGGACACTCAGTCTCTTGGACGATGTCTGAATTCTCCACTCGATCACTACATGACTTCTACATAGGAGCGGAGTTCCCTATGCAGTGAGCCTAGGCCTAGAAGCCCAGATCTGAAGTGAGCCCATATCCTCAGTAGTGTCCATATCAACAACCCAACCCAAGGCCTTTCCCTTTGTTCAGTGAATGTCCTTGTGAAAAACACTTGTTTTGGTATGCAGCTTTTAATATGCTTTTCTGTATGCTGTGATGAAGTCAACGAGACAGAGTAGAAGAGACCGCACTCTCTCTTATTCTCTCTCTTGCTTATTCTCCTCACAAAAATGTTAGAGTGAATGTCCAGGCTACACAGATGCAATTTTAGGCCTCAAGCCATCCTCAGTGTTTTCACATACTGTGGAAGGCTTCCTGCCGAGATGTGTCTGTGTAACCTGGATATTGTGCATTAAACTTTTTAATAAACAGAATAAACAAAAGAGTGTGGTCTTTTCTACTTTTATTGGTCACACACTCAAAGACAGCAACAACTACCTCCCTGAGTTTGAGCGCATCTATGATTGAAACCTGAAACCTCATCACATGTAAAAGCTAAATTTGGTTACTTTGCATTCTTGTCCCGTCGTGTAAGGCATTTAACATTAAGCTCTGCAAACTTAAGCTCCACTTTGGTCCAATTTTCATTTTGTGCTTGAACGACTACAGCACACCTCACCCCTTTTCATTATTGCATGAAAGCCACGCTGCAATCTCCAGTCAATGCTGGCTGGCCCCTTTTTAAGGCTCGATAATAATTACACGCTTCTGATTATCCACCTCGGCCATATAAAAAAATAAAAAACACACACATACGCACATTAATATATTAAAGGATATGGACTCTTGGCAGCCGGCAGCTGTGAACATTGTCTCCTATGTTAAAAATGTACACTTTACTTTCAGGAGCTTGTTTCCACGTAGCAGGATATTTTTATATGTGGATATTGTTTTCTCCTGGTTACATTGGTTTTGGTCTTCCGTTTCCACGTAGCAGATTTTTAAAATCCAGATATACAGTAAAAAAGCAGGCTTTAAAAATATCCTATTTAGGGGGCTGAAACACGTTTGTTACAATGGAGTATTTATTTTTATCCACATGCTGCGTTTACACCTAAACAGGAGAAAAAGATAGCAGGCTTTAAAAATAGCAGGCTACGTGGAAACAGCACCTCAGTTTGAGTAGTTATTTGGTATGCAGTATGCAAAGGTACGGATTCCGATAAAGTGCAAAGCAGTAATGAAACGGTACGAAGGCACTGAGGCATGTCATGTCATGTCATATTCTTTTTTTGTTCTCTGGACAGCAACATCCATATATTACACTCTATATAAGGAAGTCCTCTGTGATTTTTTCTGTTTGCACTGAGGAAGGTCTGGTGAGCGAAGACGTTTTGCACTTTTGGGTAGCTTTTTTATCACCTGTACATATGTAAAGCAATAAACCAATTATTGCATCGGCTGCTGGTGTGCGAGTTCCACTCTTTGCTTCTGTGGATTATGGCTTTGGAACCAACACACCCACAAGGACTGGAGTTACTGGTGCGACTCCCCTATGTCTTTTGTCAGCAACATCCATAAAATACTTGAAGCAGAAACGCAGAATGTGTCTCCGAGCAGGAATGTCAGTCCCATACACATTACTACTTTTCCCCGAACAAGGCACAGTGTTTGTTTGTTTTGTACGAAGCATGGAAGACAGAGATCATTTCCTGTGGAATTTAAAACAATTTCCATTTTGTTGGTATTCCACCAGAGCTTGGTGTTGAGCAGGGTTGAGCGACTGTTGAAGTCTGGGGAAGGGTGCACTAGCTCAAGATGTCGCAGTATAGATAAAAAAAAGCTAAATTGGTCCTTTTCCCCGTTCAGTGCACAGAATGCATATGCTTCAGGGCCTGTGACGGTAAGGTTTACTTTACTTTTTGGAATGCACAGCCACAATCCTCAGCCAGGCCAGCAGGGTGCAGTAGAGAGCTGAGAGGTGCTGGTGGTAATCACTACTCATCACTGAAAGAGAAGTCCTCTGAGATATTATCCTGGAAAATGAGCTCAGAAACTGTCAAGGAGCTTTTTTTGGTGATATGATGCAATGTGGGACGGTTAGGTAAACCAAACCAGACCGGCAGTGGGCAGGGATATAGGGATAGCATATGGTCTATGGTCCATTTCCTTTATGTACTGTATGTCTGTTGGGATTTGTATGGACATGAACGGATGTGTGGAGTAGTATCAGAAAGCTTTCCATTGTAGGTATTGTGATGTGATGTGATATGAGTTGAATCATCCGGAACAGCAGTGGGCACCACTGAGTTACTTCTCATCGCTGACAGAGCAGTCCATTTCCCTTGTGTACGCCTTTAGGGATTTCACTTGTATGGACATTGGTCATCTGAACGGATGTGGAGTAGGATCAGAGAGCTTGCCAGTAGAAGTCTCTTATTGTGATGTGATGTGATATGAAGTGAATCATCCAGAACAGCAGGAGGCGCCGCTCGCACCACTGAGTTACTTCTCATCGCTGACAGAGCAGTCCTCTACTGCTATCTTCTCCTGCGAGTCGACGTGCTCGAAGAGCTTGTCCATGTCGTCCGTTTCGCTGAAGCCTTCGCTGAAACGCTCGGCCACACACTGGGCCGTCAGCCGGGCCTCCGGGTCGTGGTCCCAACACTCCTCAATGGTACCGCACACCAACGCAATGCCCTGGATATAGAGAGGAGGGACAGAAAGGATGAGAATTAGAAGTGTGTTTTAATAACAAGTAAGTAGATAAGTAAGTTATGTACGTATCCACTCCTCAATGGTCCCACACACCAACGCGATGCCCTGCAAGAGGAGGGGAAACAGAAAGGAGGAGAAATATAAAGCAAGTAAGTAGATTAGTAAGTTATTTAGTATGTGTCCACTCCTCAATGGTACCACACACCAACGCAATGCCCTGGAGGAGGGGCAACAGAATGGATGGGGGATTAGAAGTGTGTAGTAATAAAGTAACTAAGTAAGCAAGTAAGTAGATAGATAAGTAAGTTATTTAGTATGTGTCCACTCCTCAATGGTACCACACACCAACGCAATGCCCTGAGGGAGGGGCAACAGAATGGAGGGGGATTAGAAGTGTGTAGTAATAAAGTAACTAAGTAAGCAAGTAAGTAGATAGATAAGTAAGTAATTTAGTATGTGTGCACTCCTCAATGGTACCACACACCAACGCGATGCCCTGGAGGAGGGGAGACAGAATGGAGGGGGATTCAGTGTGTGTGTGTGTGTGCGCGTGTGTGTTTGTGTGGTCCTTACCGGGTGGTTGCACCATGTGCTGGGCATGTCTGGGCGTCCCCTGTGTGTGTGTGTGTGTGTGTGTGTGTGTATGTGTGTGTGTGTGTGTGTGTGTGCATTACCGGGTGGTTGCACCATGTGCTGGGCATCTCTGGGCGTCCCCTATGTGTGTGTGTGTGTGTGTGTGTGTGTGTGTGTGTGTGTGTGTGTGTGTGTGTGTGTGTGTGTGTGTGTGTGTGTGTGTGTGTGTGTGTGTGTGTGTGTGTGCATTACCGGGTGGTTGCACCATGTGCTGGGCATCTCTGGGCGTCCCCTGTGTGTGTGTGTGTCTGTGTGTGTGTGTGTGTGTGTGTGTGTGTGTGTGTGTGTGGTCCTTACCGGGTGGTTGCACCATGTGCTGGGCATGTCTGGGCGTCCCCTGTGTGTGTGTGTGTGTGTGTGTGTGTGTGTGTGTGTGTGTGTGTGTGTGTGTGTGTGAGGTCATTACCGGGTGGTTGCACCAGGTACTGGGCATCCCTGGATGTCCTGTGTGTGTGTGTGTGTGTGTGTGTGTGTGTGTGTGTGTGTGTGTGTGTGTGTGTGTGTGTGTGTGTGTGTGTGTGAGGTCCTTACCGGGTGGTTGCACCAGGTGCTGGGCATCTCTGGTTGTCCTGTGAGTGTGTGTGTGTGTGTGTGTGTGTGTGTGTGTGTGTGTGTGTGTGTGTGCATTACCGGGTGGTTGCACCATGTGCTGGGCATCTCTGGGCGTCCCCTGTCCCTCAGCACGCTGTCCTTCATGCTCTCCACACAGGGGTGCTCCCTCACCTTACCGAACGGAGGCTCGTACTCCTTCACCTCTGCAACACACACACACACACACACATACACACACACACACACACACATACACACACACACACACACACACACACACACACACACACACACACACACACACACACACACACACACACACACACACATACACATACTGTCTGTGAAAACACATACACACACACATACAGCTCCTGCTTACTCCCACTTGCATTCACGCACAGAGCTCTGGAGCTCTCAAGGGGACATAGATGCACATGAGTATGGAATATGTGATAATAACCTTTCCCATAGTTTCATTTCTTTAAACTGAATGTCTTCTATTCACTGTGTAAAACCTGGAACTTGTGCATGTATACACACGCAGTCACGCATACACACACACATACACACGCAGTCACGCATACACACATGAACACAAAAGCTCATACATGCATACACACAGTCACACATACACACACACACACACACACACACAGTCACATTTACATTCCACATCCACCAACTGTGTGAATAAGACCGATTAAGATGGAAGGCTGGCTTTTGTGAATCACCCGTTTCCTCAAAAATACCAAAAATACCAGTGTGTGTGTGTGTGTGTGTGTGTGTGTGTGTGTGTGTGTGTGTGTGTGTGTGTGTGTGTGTGTGTGTGTGTGTGTGTGTGTGTGTGTGTGTGTGTGTGTGTGTGTGTGTGTGTGTGCTTGTCTATGTGTGTGTGTGTGTGTGTGTGTGTGTGTGTGTGTGTGTGTGTGTGTGTGTGTGTGTGTGTGTGAATCACCCGTTTCCTCCTAACCCCAAGAGATCAAAAATACCTCTTTACTGATCTTGACTCAGACGCATAGACCTTGCATAACTGCACTAAAACACACACACACACACACACACACACACACACACACACACACACACACACACACACACACACACACACACACACACACACACACACACACACACACACACACACATGCGAGCATACAGGCATACACACACACACACATAAATACCTCTTTACTGATCTTGACTCAGACGCATAGACCTTGCATAACTCACACACACACACACACACACACACACACACACACACACACACACACACACACACACACACACACACACACACACACACACACACACACACACACACACACACACACATGCGAGCATACAGGCATACACACACACACACACACACACACACACACACACACACACACACACACACACACACACACACACACACACACACACACACACACACACACACACACACACACACAATTGCTCTTTCTCTCTGTCTCTCTCTCTCACACAGTCACACACACACACACAAACACACACTCAACACACACGTAGCACATCAAACAGGCTGCTGCGTGTGGACTGCGTTTACTTTAGGCCTGGTTTCAAAGAGCTGGCCAGAGACTGAGCTGTGAGAGGCCGTCTGGGAGAGCGGCCGTGGAAGAGGTAGAGGATTATTTATCTTTACATCGACCTAATCGCCCGTGGCTTGACCATTTACGTGGCAACTACACACATGAGGAGGAGGAGGAAGAGGAGGAGGAGGAGGAGGAGGAGGAGGAGGAGGAGGACCAGGAGGAGGAGGAGGAGAGAGGAGGGGGGGGAGGGGAGGAGGGGGAGGAGGTGGAGGAGGAGGAGGGAGGAGGAGAAAGAGGAAGGGGGAGGAGGAGGAGGAGGAAGGAGGAGGAGGAGAAGGAGGAGGAGATGGTGGAGGAGGAGGAGAGAGGTAGGAAGAGGAGTAGGAGGAGGAGAGAGGAGAGAGGAGGAGGTGGAGGAGCAGTGTGTGTGTGTGTGTGTGTGCATGCACGCACGTGTGTGT
>NC_085876.1:45290934-45293434 GCF_034702125.1 Engraulis encrasicolus
AGCGTGTTGTCGAGCCGCAGGGCGAGGCCGAAGTCGCACAGGCAGCAGGTGAGGTCCTTGTCCTTCCTGACCAGGATGTTGGAGCTCTTCAGGTCCCGGTGGGCCAGGGGCACCTTGGGGCGGCCACACAGGGTGCGCTCGCTGTGGAGGTGCGCCACCCCCTCGGCCATGGAGCTGCCCAGACTCATCAGATCGTCCCAACTCAAAACCTACAGTATGAGGAGTAAGGAGTGATGCAAATTGTTGATTAATTCATTCATTGTTAGTTGATTGCCTTATCGATCAACTTGTGGCGTTTTTCCCCGAAATCTCAATGTTTCTGGAAAAAAACTGCTATATCTAAAAATTTTAATACTTGGTTGTGATATGCTGTAGTATATTCTGGCATGTAAACGTGGTGCAAATGTAGCGTGTGAATGGTGTGGCTGTGGCATATACGTAAACCCTAACCCTAACCCAGGGGGATCTTGGGGCGGCCACACAGGGTGCGCTCGCTGTGGAGGTGCGCCACCCCCTCGGCCATGGAGCTGCCCAGACTCATCAGCTCGTCCCAACTCAAAACCTACAGTACGTGGAGATATTAGGGATGTAAATTATCGATTGACATGGTTGTGATATACTGTAGCAGATTCTGGCGCGTAAACATGGTGTAAATTTAGCGTGTGAATGGTGTGGCGCCACCCCTTCGGCCATGGAGCTGCCCAGACTCATCAGCTCGTCCCAACTCAAAACCTACAAGTACATGGGGATATATACAGTATATGTGGTACAAAATACATGGTTGTGATATCTGACAGCTTTGGCTAGGTTCAGGACAAAGTCATCTGAAAGGGCCCCCCACCCAATACAGTCAATGTAATGTAATGTCAATGTAATGAGGGCCCAATTATGGGCCCCTTCTCTCCCTGGGCCCAGGAAAGCTGACCCCTTTGTCCCCCCTGTCAGAGCCTATGTTATAACCTTACTGTCACCAAAATTGTAATGGCTATGTCTTAATCAGTTACATAAGGCTCTCAGTATTCTCATGTGAATGTTGTAATAATGTTGTTGAGTATTTTCAGAAACAGTGAATAGGCCCGCCGGGCCGGCGACCCCATCTGTAGTAAGAGGCTACAGTGTGTTTATCTTACCTGTCGTGTGAGGTATTCCTGTAGATTTCCGAGGGGGTGGTACGCGGTGACGAGCCAGTACTGCTTGTCCACCTTCCTCTCCTCCGCCGTCAGGAAGAGCAGCACGTTGTCATGGCGCAGGTCGGCATCCGAGAAGATGTCCTTCTCATTCTTCCAGGACAGGTACTCGTCACTGCATGGACAACACATTATATCATATTATATCATATTATATTATGTTATATTATGTTATATTATGTTGTATTGTATTGTACTGTACTGTACTGTACTGTATTGTATTGTATTGTATTGTATTGTATTGTATTGTATTGTATTATATTATATTATATTATATTATATTATATTATATTATATTACATTACATTACATTACATTACATTACATTACATTACATTACATTACATTACATTACATTGTATTGTATTGTATTATATTTTATTATATAAAATGTTCCAAAATGGATATACGTACACCATTTTGCAATGACAAATGAAAATGTTCAAATACAGTATGAATAGTATGTTCACCTTGAGAAGACCTTGATGGCGACCGTCTGGAAGGGTTCTCCGGTGGCGGAGGTGCCCTGCTTCAGCTTGGCCTTGTAGACCTCTGCGAAGCGGCCTTTGCCCACCAACCCATCCAGCTCGATGGGGAGCGGCTCTGTGTTGTGGTTCAGGCTGTTGGCGTGCGTGGAACTGCTGTCCGAGTGCTCGTCGTCCGTCAGCATAGCATGGACGTCGCTGAAGTCGCGACCTTTTGGAAGTTACATTAAAGTACATAATCTTACATTCGCGACCTTTTGGAAGTTACATTAAAGTACAAAGTTCAAGAGAGTCCTTGAGGCAGGTAGGTCAGGCAGGTGAACAATGAACAAAATTCAAAAGACACCGCACACTGCTTACTGTTCTTTTTCTGACTTTATTTTTCGCTCCGATAAATAAAGTAAGAAAAAGAACAGTAAGCAGTGTGCGGTATCTTGTGAATTTTGTTCATTGATTACACTAAAGTACATTATATTACATTACTTTCCAATACAATAAATTGAGGTCTCTAAAAAATAGCACACCGTCAACCGGCGAAATGCAAGTTTGGTTGGTAGAAAACAAAACGTGTATAGCCACTTTGACTTGTAGTGAGTGCATGATTTGGCTGGCAAGATTAATAACTAGTATCCAAGTTAGCTAGTGATGAAAAAAGTTAATGGTTTATCCCACGCCACTAGAACATGTGATGTAATTGACATATAGCTTGGTAAGATGTAATGTGATGTAGCCTAATAGACATGAAGTAGAGGAGACGCGCTCAAACTATCGCCTTTATTATTTAATACAGATTATAACAGAATCCCACACAATATATTGATGAATGAA
>NC_085876.1:45300934-45308434 GCF_034702125.1 Engraulis encrasicolus
TTATACACATTGTATTCTGCCACTTACTACTTACTAATGAATAGAAATATAGGCTTACTGGTCCTTACTAAGGTTATATTAGTAATAAATCCCTAATTGGGCATGAACAAGACATTTGTGAATACATGCTTAACAACTGTCTTATTTTGCTTAGTACATGCCTTACAAGTTACTTACACAGGCATTAATATTGTATGTATTAGTGCTAATAGATGTGTCCCTAAAATAAAGTGTTACCATAGTTATATAGATAGATGGAGAGAGAGAGAGAGAGAGACAGACAGACAGAGAGAAAGAGAGAAAGAAAGAGACAAAGAGACACACAGAGAGAGAACAACACAAGTGGGAGTGGGAGAAATACATAACGATACATGTTGGCAGTTTACAAAAAAAGTTTGCAATGTCTGAATGTCTTGCCATAGTGTGACAAGTTGTTTCCAGGCATGCAGCAGGCAGCAGACATCACATGCTTGTTTGTGCTGCTATTTACACCTGCTGGGCTAAGACACGCACAGAGGGCCTATTCATGCCTGCTTTGGAGCAGAGCGCACCAATGAGAGGCTGCAGTGTGTGTGTGTGTGTGTGTGTGTGTGTGTGTGTGTGTGTGTGTGTGTGTGTGTGTGTGTGTGTGTGTGTGTGCTTGTGTGCTTGTGTGTGTGTGTGTGTGTGTGTGTGTGTGTGTGTGTGTGTGTGTGTGTGTGTGTGTGTGTGTGTGTGTGTGTGTGTGTGTGTGTGTGTGTGTGTGTGTGTGTGCAGTGTGTGTATGTGTATGTGTGTGTGTGTGTGGGGTGGGGGGCATATTGGTGTGTGTGTGTGTGTGTGTGTGTGTGTGTGTGTGTGTGTGTGTGTGTGTGTGTGTGTGTGTGTGTGTGTGTGTGTGTGTGTGTGTGTGTGTGTGTGTGTTTGTGTTTGGTTGTGTGTGTGTGTGTCCGTGTCTTGTCATCAGCAACATGCTGAGCAGCTAAAAAAGTGTGTGCTCCTCCACCATCCAAGTGTGTGTGTGTTTGTGTGTGCGTATGTATGCGTGTGTGTGTGTATGTGTGTGTGTGTGTGTGTGTGTGTATGTGCGTGTGTGTGTGTGTGTATGCGTGTGTATGCGTGTGTGTGTGTGTGTGTGCGTTTTCCATGACGCTGTTGGCTACTACAGATGCTTTCAATTTTGGTGGCTGGCTGCACTGCATGTGTGGGTCTGCTGAAGGAAACGAGTGGCCTCTCTTGGATATTATGTTCTGGACACAACTCCATTACAGGGGGCATTTCTGGAAAGCATAGTTGTTAGCAGTTAGCAACTTCGGTCGTTGCCAATGAGAAATAGCATCGCAACCAACAAAGTAGCTAACATAGTTAGCAACTACGCTTTCTAGAAATTCACCCCAGCACCCTATGGCATAGTAGACACCACCATCAACTCCGCCACGCCATTAACTGTGTGGAATCGGTCACCTCGTCGGCCGTTATACCTTACACAATCACTGTTCTTTTAAAAAAATATTTTTCAACTTTATTTGATAGGACAATGTGAGAGGTGGACAGGAAGCGAATTGGGAGAGAGACAGGGAGGGGTCGGCAAAGGACCCGGGCCGGGACTCAAACCCGGGTCAGCCGCATGGCAGGCGAGTGCCCTACCGGTTGGCCACGGCAGGGCCAACATCTCTTGTTCTCATGTCTCATTATACTATGTCTAGAAATGCAGAAATGCTTGGACACACATGCACAAACACACACACACACACACACACACACACACACACACACACACACACACACACACACACACACACACACACACACTGACTGTGTTCAACTGACCGTGGGTGAAGATGATGTGGTCGTTACACTCCTCTTGGGTACAGGAGCAGATGTAGGTGAGCTCGTGCTCGTGCTCGTGCTCCTGCGTGGCGTTGTTGTGTGTCTTCTCCTTCCTCCGCTCCTTACTCCTCTTCATCTCCTTCATCTCGCACTTGCTGTGGCCGTGCTCCCCCAGCATAACGCCCCCTACTGGCTCCGCCGGGTTGTGGCAGAAGGTGTTTATGGTCACGTTGTCACCTTTCTTTTGCCTGCATGGGCAGTAAACAACAAAAATGGCATAAATTAAATGATATTAAATTACTACATTACATTTAGTGCACCGGAAAGTGCACCTGAGGAGGTGTGAGAGGCAAATGCAAAGCAGGATATACCACCTTAACCTGTACATACAACTAGCTGACGCTTTTCAATTGTGATTGGAAATTGGTGCTATTATGCGATCCGATTCCATTCTACAATGCATTACATTTCTACTGAAAGCAAAGCAAATGTTTAATCAGTCATGATGAGGCAATACAAGTAGTCAGATACTGAGCAACAATTTATTGGCTGTTTTCTGTATCAGTCTGTATCAGTCTTGCAATGTTTTGAAGTGCTTTTATTTAATTTAACATTCATTTGCTCCCCAAATTTATATGGAAGTAATTGAAACTTAAAAAAAAAAATTGCCGGATCGATTCTGGAACTTGCCGGATCGATTCTGGATCGTCCATGCCCCGCATCGATTCGGATCGCCGAATCGATCATTGTTGACACCACTACTAATCGCGCTAATAGGTGCCGGGAGCAGAGTTTCACAACATTGCCACCCCCTCACGACTGACCTCCCGGAAAATTGCCTGTCTGGCCCGTCCCTGTAGCCTGATAAACCAGACTAAATGTGAGATTGGATGTTTAATTTAGTCCGGCCCCGATAAATGATGCAGCCGAAGATTGTTGATGAGAACAACCCGTTTTCTTTTAAATTGTAGCCTACCTGTGCCTATAGGCCAACGCTCTGACCAATCAGCGCCATCTTTCATGTTGTTGTGCTTTCCCAGCGTCGCAAGCTTCGTCGCCATTCCCTCAAAACCCCGCCCGCTTTGTATCAAAACACATCTCTGCGTTGTGATTGATTTTCCAGATTCAGGGCATTTCGGCAGTTCACAGCTATGGATCAAGGCTAGACCAGTCGTAGGTAAAAAAAATGTGACCTCCAGTGGGTGGCGCAAGTTAAAGGGGTATGCCACTATTTTGGGGCTTAATACATTAAAATCGTTGGCCAGAGATTGTAAAGGTGGTAAAGTGTCTTATTTTTCATGTAAGCCGTTGTCTTGCTTTAAGACAAGTTAAAAGAGGGAGTATGTAGCTAAGCTAGTGAAAGTCAATGGATCACTGTAGCATGTAGCATGCTACACGGATGCATTGACTTTCACTAGCTTAGCGAAAATAGTGGCATACCCCTTTAACTAGGCTACCGCCCCTGTGTAATGTAATGTAAAGTTGCTCACCATACGCTGACGCAGACCTCTCCCAGGTTCTCACAGATGGAGGTGATCTCACACTCGCTCTTGCAGGTCCCGTTGTTGATGCATGCCGTCGGCCGAACATCGCAGAACTTACACAGCATACGGATGCTACCGCCGGGGCCCACCACTGCTCGCACGCACGCACGCACGCACACACACACACACACACACACACGTGCAAGCACGCAAGCACACACACACACACACACACACACACGCACACGCACACGCACACAGAGAAGAGAGTGTCCCACGCGCACGCACGCACACACGCACGCACGCACGCACACATGCACGCACGCACACACACACACACACACACACACACACACACACACACACACACACACACACACAGAAGAGAGTGTCAAAATTATACAGTAGCTGTGTGTGTGTGTGTGTGTGTGTGTGTGTGTGTGTGTGTGTGTGTGTGTGTGTGTGTGTGTGTGTGTGTGTGTGTGTGTGTGTGTGTGTGTGTGTGTGTGTGTGTGTGTGTGTGTGTGTGTGCGTGTGTGTGTGCGTGTGTGTGTGTGTGTGTGTTTCACTGAATGAACTTACTTGGGATTTTGGTTGCCCCATTGTCCCCAGCTATCATGTGTGTGAACTTGGGGTTAGGACTTGGATAGAAGGGCTCGGGTACTCCCATGGGGTCCTCGGGTTTGCCTGAAATAATGACAAAAACAAAGACACACACACTGTGGATTGCGCACAATTTCACATACATACTTGCTCAATGATGAGTTCAACCACTCATCACACACAGACACACACACAGACAGACATACAGACACGAATGCATGCATGCACACGCACGTGCACACACACACACACCTTCAGACAGGCAGAGGCATGCTCACACATGGTCGCGTGCCTCTCATTGCCATCCCTGTTGAGTTGAGACAACCACACACAAAATAATGCTAAAATACTAATAATAAATAAATACAACTAATATATCACTGATTCTTGAGAAAGCGGCTAAAACATGTCTCTGCAATAAACTGCCAATTCTGTTGAAAATAAACTACATTTTCATGAACAAAATGAATCCAGGTAAAGACACAGGGGTCTGTTACATAAATGTACAGTTGTTTGAAATATTTAAGTGTAATTTTTATTACTTTTCATGGCTATAAACCTGCCCACACCCTGTAAAAACAGCTGTCCCAAGGACAGACATCATCATTTCAATTGACTTAAAATGTAAAAATCACTGATATTATTGAATAATATCACCATGATGTGAAAGTCCATATTGAAGTGGTTCTGCAGATATGCACATAGTGCGTGTAAAGCAATATTTACTACTATTTTCTGATTGCTCAAAGTGTGTCCAGCATATTAGTCACCACCGTCAGATTTTTTTAAAAAGACAATAAAATCAGGTATGCGCAAGGTCATTGTCATTACTTAGGACCCCCTTTCAAACCTTTAGATCTACTGAGTACTTCACCATCACTGAAGCTCCTGTAAGTTTACTAATTTCTCCTCAATTTGATAATTTGTTTGGACACTGGTACTGTCCCAACCATAAACTGTCAACACCGTCGGGGGTTTTAATAGTATTATTGTTACATTAATGTTAATTATATATACTTTTTCAGAAGCATCATGAAGCCCCTAAGAAACAGAGCGAAAACGAAGTGGCTAATGTGAGCAAAAAATGTATAATATGTAAAAGAGTGTTTTTTTGTCTCACACCGTCAGATGTCACCACCGTCAGATTTTGTTCCACTCATCATCTTGTTCCATATTTTACTAAATTGTGCTGGTTAATGAAACATTACCAGACATGTTAGTAATAATTGTTCGTCAAACTTATACTCCAGCCTCCACTGAGTTGCATTTGGAGGGTTTTTTGTCACAAAAACTGACGGTGGTGACATCTGATGTATTTCACAAAAAAGCATGTGTTGTACATGTTTTTGACAAGTTTTAAGAATATGCTTCCAATAAGTACCTACAATTATGTTGAATTGTAAAAGTAATTCACTTAAATACAGTAAACTTATTTTTTTACTTCTAATTCTGTCTGACGCTGGTGACAAAACCAAGAAAGAGCCCATTTTATGAAAAATGTTAAACATGGGGAGCTTGGCCAATACATTCACTGCACAGCCAAGACGTTCATCTATGATAATACACCTCTATATTTTGGATTTGAACAACTTAAAACCTGTTTATGCCACATTTTCAATAATCTAGGCATACTTCCTAGAGTATCTAACAAATGAAGAAAAAACACATGCACAAACATACTGTGCACACACAAAAATAAAGTGTTTATGCTAGATGTCATTGACTTGAGAGGGCTATTTATTTTGCTAAATGTAGGTAATAATTAGGTCACTTTCACCACCGTCAGTTCTTAAGTCACCACCGTAAGAAGGAGTTTTGGACATTTTAAATGAATGTGCTTACAAAATTTTCCTTTGTAGTTGTTGAATTATCAAAGTAATAGCAAATTTAAGCCTACACGAATATTTGTGAAATTACAAAAAATTGTTTGATCTATTTAGCCATTAAGTAAGCATTGTCCAACAGCACATATTTTTAAAATAAGAACACATGAAGCAGTATTAAAATAGAATGCAAGTGAATTTTCAACATTTAAAGGCGTATGTGTGAACCAAAAAACACACACAATCACTTAAAAACTCCAGATACATATGCAACCAAATCAATACACTTTTTATTGCTTTTAATTGTGTCTGACGGTGTTGACAAAAAACAAGGTATGATCAGAGAAAAACCTGATTTCTGAAAAAATTCAAAATAGGGAGATTGGCCTTGTGCATTTCTGAAAAGCCAAGACCTTTGTCTACGAGGATAGACCATATTATTTTGTAATTCACTTAGTTTTTTTCTTTCAAGATTACAACCTGCTTTAGCCACTTTCTCAAGAATCAGTGATATGTATTAAAAAGTGAAGTAGACATGAAGAGTAAGAGCAACAAATGCTTTCTGTACAACTTTTAGCAACAATTGTGATTTGTCTGATAGTTTTTCCGTACTTTTGTAGACATCAACTCACATTTACAGACTTGTCAGAGTCTGGAACAGCCTGGCTATCATGACGTGAAAGCTATGTGAACGTTGATCTGGTCAAATTGGGCTGCGTATCGGATTCCCAAAGGGTATGCCTAACCCGCATCTATGAAATGCCTTAACCCATTGATGCCTAAAGCACCAGCAAAAAACGCCTGCTGAATGCCCAAGCCCTTTTGAGAAAAGTTGCCCTCAGCCTATAAAAACCTCAATATCCCAGCTTCCGAAGCACATAAAAACAAGAAATTAGTTGCATTTTAAAATCTAGAACCTTCATTTGACACTAGAATGATGTTCACTCAACTCTAACATATCCACATATTTAATAAAACAGCTCAAATCTCAAGAACTTCAATGCAGCATATATAGTATGTCGTTCCAGGACACCATGGGTTAATATGCTACTGGTTGAAGCTACAATCTATCAGCCTCTTTTCCTTGACTTCAGAGGAATGTATAAATGAGGAATGTATAAATGTCACAAATTTTGTTAGCTTGTCTTCACGACCAGCAGACGTTATCATTGGCCAGTATAAATGGAAATATTGTTATAGTTATTATAGCTACATGTACTGTATTTTTATAGTTATCGTAGATCTGAATGACTCTTTCTCTTCTTGGAAGTTAACAAACTCCCACAAACGCACAGATGTACAATCAGACAGACACACACTCACTGTAGAGAGACGTGCACGCCATTAATCAAGAATTTATTGCCCCAAGCTGAGATGCTTGAACTGTCTGACACACACAGGCACACAGAAACAGAAGGACAAACATGCAAGCACGCGCATGCACACAGGCATGCAGACAGACAGACAGACAGACAGACAGACAGACAGACAGACACACAGACAGACAGACACACACACACACACACACACACACACACACACACACACACACACACACACACACACACACACGACACACCAGACACACACAGACACAGACACAGACACAGACACAGACACACACACACACACACACACACACACACACACACACACACACACACACACACACACACACACACACAGGCAGACATGCAATCAGAAGGATCTTGGATGTTCCGCTCCACTGCTTGTTTGGATAACACATATTTCTTCGGCCTTGTTCAGACTTGACTCTTCGC
>NC_085876.1:45310934-45315934 GCF_034702125.1 Engraulis encrasicolus
TGGTAACAGCTAATTTATAAATCCGTGTTTTAAGGGGTTAAAGGAGCACTTCTGCCATTTTCAATACGCTGTTGCATTGCTCACGTTACCCTTGACTTGTCAGTACCCGGTGATGCTGCATTTTTCGGCTCAGTCCTTTCCGAGATCTGAGCTATGCCAATGGTGGCAGATTTTATTTACATTAAAAACTTTCTTAACATAGGCCTACTCCAAATATTTTCCCAAAAGGTATGACTGTTTGCTAGTTCTCTGCTGATGTTACATAAACTTTTGGATGTTTTTGGGGACAAATAAAGATGTATGTAAATGTAAAGAAACACCTGTCCCCATTACAATGACCAGGATCTCGGAAAAGGCTGAAGAAAAAAAAAAAGGAAAAATCTCAGCTACTCACAAGTCCAGGGTAGTGTGCATTGTTGCACATGTTGCACAATGTGCATGTTGAGATTGGCTTTAGTCATCCTTTAAGTGTTCTTGTTAAGGGCAGTTCTACACGTGTGTGTGTGTGTGTGTGTGTGTGTGTGTGTGTGTGTGTGTGTGTGTGTGTGTGTGTGTGTGTGTGTGTGTGTGTGTGTGTGTGTGTGTGTGTGTGTGTGTGTGTGTGTGTGTGTGTGTGTGTGTGTGTTCATCATAACTTATGAACGGAATAGCATATAACCACCAAATTTGGAGGAGAAGATTTACATACAAACATCAGTGAATGATTACAACCGTTGCAACCGAAAATGTTGGATCCTAATGCTGTCGGAACCTGTGTGTGTTGTGCTTTAGGCCAGGTGTCACCAACGTGGTCCCCGCGGGCGCCAGGTAGCCCTCCAGGAGTTTCTGAGGTGCCCTCCAAGGATGATAATTAATAGTGACGACTATAAGATTTTAGTCACAGTTGGTGTTCTTCATTCAAATATGAGATTATTTATTTGTAACCTATAAGCAAATTATCATTCAATCATAGCGTGCATTGGAAATGATGTCAAGCCATCAGTATAAGATTTTGAATAAAAGTAGCTCTCGGGTAGCCCTTGGTAGTCCTGGGGTAGTCCTCGGTAGCCCTTGGTTACCCTCTGGTAGCCCTCAGACACAGAAAGGTTGGGGACCCCTGCTTTAGGCTAAGCGGGGGCTAGTTGAGGGGTCGAGGCTGAGTTGTTATTGAAGAGAAAGTGAAAGCCCACCTGGGAGACTCAAACTCCCATTGTGATTGTGACACAGCACTCCACAGCACACAGTGCTCATTGGACACAATTTGTGCCTCACCCGTGCAAAGGGGGCAGCCCTCAATGATGCCCCAAAGGGACCAGTGCAACGGGATGGTACCATGCTCAGGGTACCTCAGTCATGGATGAGGATGGATGAGGTAGAGCACTTAGTTTATTACTCCCCCCACCAACCTGGCGGGTCAGGAGTCGAACCGGCAACCTTTGGGATACAAGTCTGATGCCCTAACCGCTTCATATGATGGCCATTTGGGTGCCATTTAGGGTGAGTGGGGGCTACTTGGGGGTGGGGGTGGGTTGTTATTGGGAAAAGGGACCCTGAAACCAACCCTAGAGAAGTCCCTTGATGGGTGCTACACCAGGATGCTGAGTGCAGTGCTTAACATCAGTGAGTACACATGTAAACAACAAACTCCTATATGAGGTAATACCAAGGGTGAGCGACAAGATTGCTGCGAGGAGAATGAGACTTGCAGGACATTGCCAAAGGCATCTAGAACTGCCAGCCAGCAAACTATGGTGCTACGGGAACCATCACGTGGGTGCCGGTTAAGAGGACGTCCCACACTAACATATGTGGACATACTCAAGAAGGACGCAGGAGCCCAAAGTACCAGCGAACTGAAAAGATGTATGGAGAATCGGGATGACTGGAAGTAACTATAGAAGGCTCGTCTTGGGACGACCTACAGTAGAAAGAGAGAGTGGATATACTGGGGCATCATAGGGGAGAGTGGGTATACTATAGACCAGTGTTTCTCAACCGGGGTGCCGTACGACCCCCTCAAGAGTGTCGTGGAAACGTGGCTGACGGTATGTGAAATTGACCTAAATTAAAAAATAAATTACTGTATGCTATATAATACATACTGTATTTGTCTAAAATGAATAAATGAATGCTAAGTCAGTGGAATCTTTCATCTACCACTTACACACAATAAAGTACATTTAGGTCGCCCAAGCATGGCCTACACATAGCCTGTCGGATATAACGCTTCTACTTTGAATGTAGGTTGTGTGACGTCTCCTAATGTGTTACTTTTCTAAGCTTTTGTGGGATCGGACGCGATGCCATGCTACGGCTTTTTTGGTTTGGGATGCCTTGAGATTTTTCATAAATTGAAAGGGTGCCTTGCCTTACAAAAAAGTTGACAATCACTGCTATAGACTAGGTATCATAGGGGAGAGTGGGTATACTATATAGACTAGGTAGTAGGGCTGGGCGGTTCGGGAAAAAATGCACATCACGGTTTTCTTGATGAAAATTAATATCACGGTTCTCTGCACGATTTCTTTCAAAAGCGGCGATTTTCCCCCGCATCTCAACGTTTCAGACGAAAAGGATGAAATTAAATTTAAAAATGAGATAAAATCCTGAATTTTGATTAATCTCCATTTCAATTTTAATCACTTGTTTTGGAAAGTACACTAAAAAAAAAAAAACCTTCTCCAATCAAAAAGTGAACCTTGTCTAGGTGAAAACCGTTATCACATTTTTTTCGTGTAACAGTATACCACCCACCCCTACTAGGTAGGTATCATAGGGGAGAGAGGGAATACTATAGACTAGGTATCATTTCCAGTCTTTTATTTTCCATGCAGTCTGTGAAAAGGATCCAACAGCCTCTTTAATGAGGTGTCATGGCAACCATAATAAAAACAGAAACACGGTGACATCAGGTTGGACTAATTACTTTACCAGACCGTGTGTGTCGTCTGTGTGTGTGTCTGTGTGTGAGTCTGAGTGTGTGTGTGTGTGTGTGTGTGTGTGTGTGTGTGTGTGTGTGTGTGTGTGTGTGTGTGTGTGTGTGTGTGTGTGTGTGTGTGTGTGTGTGTGTGTGTGTGTGTGTGTGTGTATGTGTGTGTGTGTGTGTCTGTGCACACCAAGAGCATATGTGCGTGTGTGCCTGCATGTGTGTGTGAGAGAGAGGAGGTGGGGGGTGTGAGGGGGGATAGGGGTAGTGGACAGGGTTGGAAGCACCTCTGGTGTGTGTGTGTGTGTGTGTGTGTGTGTGTGTGTGTGTGTGTGTGTGTGTGTGTGTGTGTGTGTGTGTGTGTGTGTGTGTGTGTGTGTGTGTGTGTGTGTGTGTGTGTGTGAGAGAGAGAGAAGCACCTCTGGCCAGTATTATTTGCAGACAACTTTGTGTAGTGCAGGAGGTGAGTGCAGCTGTGCTGATGAATGAGGTGAGGTTCATGTCCTCTTTCTTTGTAGGCTACTTAATGTACTGTTCTGATCGTCAAATCCCTACATAAACTTCTAGTAGGCCTACTATTCTACAAACCCCAACTCCGATGAAGTTGGGACGTTTGGTAAACAGTGAATAAAATCAAAATGCTATCATTTTCAAAACATTCTATCTATTCATTAGATGGAGAATAGTGAAAAGACAACATATTAAGTGTTAAAACTGAGAAAAAAATATTGTTTTGGGGGACATATGTACTCATTTCTAATTTGATAAATCCAACACGTCTCAAAAGAGTTGGGACGGGGACAATAAATGGCAGCAAATGTCGAGGAAGACTAAAAACAAAACAAAAGACAACACTTAACAGTTAAATACATTAACCGATGAGATGATTTTATATAAAAAACAGTGTTAATTCCTATCTTGGACATGATTTCACCAGCTTAAATGGTGGGTGTATTCCTTGTCATGTTTTGCAATGTTTTCCTTTCTGTAGTGCTTACAGTGTGACAGGTCTTGACCAAAAACCCACCATTTTATCACCTGCTGGTCCTTATGATGGAGCCAAACTGTTAAAACATAGTAGAGAATGCAATTTGACCTTACTATGTGGCAGTAATCGAAGATCTCCCTTCAAAATATAATGCATGAGTGGCTTTTCATGCTGTTTAAAACCCATTTATACCATTCAGCACTGTATTTAACTCTACAGATGAGTGAGAACATCTTAACCAATGCACTACTGCACCCGCATGCCATCATGGAGGCTGACTTTTGAAGCTAGCACTAACACAAGTTGGATGGTCCATTTTTACTGTAGCACAGGATGTGCAATGCTCTATTATTGTCAAAAAGAATGGACTTCTACAACTTCTGCTGACTTCTGTAAGCAAAGGACAGTTTCCCATGTCTTCTGGGTCTATTTCAAGTGAGCTCAGGTGCTTAGGAGAATGTTACACCCCTGTCTCATTTTCATGCATTAAGCATTCTCAATGTGGTAAATTTTCAATAGCTCTAGCACTCCAGGAATTAGAGTGAGACTACAGCCAATATATATTTCATGATGTCATGAACCTATACAATGATTTTATTAACAAATATATGTCTTATATACACTCAATCGTGGTAAATCAAAGGGAATTCAAAAATGTATGTAATAACTATGGTAATTATTCCCTTTGCATCTTTAATTCTGAGTGACTCAGCCTCTCTGTCATGATCTTATACCTGGACACCTATATTGTCCGTCAGTACAATTCATTTTGAAATGTTCTTCTTTGTTGTTTTATCTTATTTGGATGTTTACTAAATTTCACTGATCCCCGTCCCAACTCTTTTGAGACGTGTTGGATTTATCAAATTAGAAATGAGTACATATGTCCCCCAAAACAATATTTTTTCTCGGTTTTAACACTTAATATGTTGTCTTTTCACTATTCTCCATCTAATGAATAGATTGAATGTTTTGAAAATGATAGCATTTTGATTTTATTCACTGTTTACCAAACGTCCCAACTTCATCGGAGTTGGGGTTTGTATATTAGAATTAGTTGCTCTCCACAAGAAATCAATTGCACAAGTTATGGAATAGAATAGAATA
>NC_085876.1:45320934-45325934 GCF_034702125.1 Engraulis encrasicolus
GACAAACCCGAACCATGTAGCCTGGCTGGAATGAAACCAAATATTCCCTTAGCCTATACCATATATTCCCTTAGCCTAGGCCAGTGGTTTTCAAAGTGAGGACCGGGGACCCCTGGGGGGCTGCGAAGGGGTGCTAGGGGGGCAGGTTTGAAGAATAAATATAGCGAAAAATAATAATAATATATTAATTAATGTACACCAAAATAAGCAAAAATACACTAAACAATATTCCCATTAGTTGATAACTGCATTATAATAATCTATGTCATCTCTGAATTTGGTATTTTATGTATCCCAATGCAGCACTGACACACAAACCTTGACTATGGTGAAAGAGAGTGCAAAGAAAACAATTGTGTGGCACGGCCGTGTCAGGGGGGCCTTAGCTGGAATTTATCGGTATATGGGGGGCCTTGACATGGTAAAGTTTGGGAACCCCTGGCCTAGGCTATACCAGCATTACACACATCAAATTGACTAAAAAACACACACACGATAAGCAAAAGCTCTCGTGACGTGCAGACCACCACCAAGCAAACTCAATAGGCCTACTGGCAAAAATTCTGAATGATACTACATACAGGTAGGTTGGCTACGTATTTTGCATACCAACAAACAAGTAAACACTCACACAAACAGACCCTGTCAAAAACAGTATCTTCTTTGGAAGTAAAATAAACTTTTTTTTTTTTTTTTAAAGTCACACCGTGCAGGAAATGGTCAAAAAGGTACTGCAACTATGCTGCACACTGAAACTGTGTGTGTGTGTGTGTGTGTGTGTGCGTGCGTGCGTGCGTGCGTGCGTGCGTGCGTGCGTGCGTTCGTGCGTGCGTGTGCGTGTGCGTGTGTGTATGTGTGTATGTGTGTGTTTTTACGTCTGAGTGTTTGTTTATTCCTGTTCTTGATATTAAAAGTGTAAGTCATATTGCACTCTCTGAATGGCACTGAAGAGAAAAGTTGTAATTTTTTCCACTTCTGTCACTGAGACAAAATGGACAAAGTATTGAAAACATATGGGGCACCTAAGTCACACCCTCTACTTCCTGGTTCATGGGGCAATACGCAAAAAATTGAATGGAAGTGAACGAGGCAGGTCGTGGTGGATTTGTGGTGCATAGGTGGAGGTCCAAGGTTTGGATTGGTGTCGAAAAACCACTCATTTCAAGCCCAGTAATTATTTTTTGTCTCCCCCTGCCCCATGAACCTGGAAGTAGAAGGTGTGACTTTGGTGCCCCATTGAAAACATATGATGGTGTCCTGCACAGAAATGGGTGTTTTTCTGGCATCTTAGCAAACACCTCTGTGCTCAATACTCCCCCCTCTCGGTCATAAAGAGGAACTACAACGAGTGCTGGGTTGGCCTATCTGAAGGATTCGGATACATTGGGGAAACAGCAGGTCTGTTCAATGTAGACATTATGTATGTAAAGGAAGATATTTGAGAATGTTAGTTATTTCACACAAAGAAATAAAATATATTTTAATTTATATTATTATCATATTTTGTTATTCATTCCTTATCATACAGTATGGGATGTAGTCATTTCATATTAACACAGTATCATATTATCACATCAATATCCTATCAATGCTGCAGGATAAGTTAAATGACAGTTGACTGTCAGTCAGTCAGCTGATTGACCACCAGTGAGTCAGAGATGTTTGGGAGATAACTCTCTTATCAAGCTCTGTTCTTGGAACATCGCTGGTCTCCGTTAAAGCTTAAAACGGGAAATGTTACCAGTTACTGTAAGCAAACAAATCAAAACCTTGACAGTCTGTTTATGGTGTTGCAAGACGTGTTTCACCCTCGTATGATGAAACACGTTTCCACACAGTTAACACTGACAGTAACCAGGGACGGATCATGACTCCATGGGCCCCTGGGCCAGACAACAAGAAAGGGCCCCCTCCAGATGTTAGAGACCCTATATTGTTGGGCATTCAGGTGTTTTTCCCCTGAAAATATGTGAAAATAGAGTTGTTAAAAGTGTGATTTTACACAACATGAGAATGGAAATTTAGATGATTGGGCTTCAGGGCCCTCTGGACTCTTGGGCCCCTGGGCCTGGGCCCGGTAGGCCCCTGCAGTAATCCATCCTTGACAGTAACTGTGAGGGGGAGCTAGGGATGACATCTTACTAAATCATGTGTTCTACCCAGGGAAGCTGTCAAGGGGGGACAAAGGGGTCAGTTGTCAAGGACCTAAGGATATGGGGGCCCCGTAATTGGGTCCTCATTTCATTGAATGCATTGGATGGGGGGCCCTTTCAGAGGACTTTGTCCTGGGCCCAGCCAAAGCCGTCAGCTGCCCTGGTTCTAAGCATGGGCATAGTTCGAGCCCTATAAATGTAGATTATTTTACGTTTGTAGGCCTATGTATTTCTGAGACAGATAGGCCTATTTAGGGTTTTATAGGCTGAGGCACCTTCTCCCAGCAGGCAGTTTTTGCAGTTGCCTTGGACGTAAATGGGTTAATCATATCCCTACTACGCTTTTACACTTTAAACTCTTGTATTACTCTCATAAAGGGTTGGGGGTCCATCAGACAGTTTGACACAACTATTAACAGGGTATACAAGTACACGCTGTGGCAATATGGCTCAGTGCAGGTATGTGTAGACACTAGCGTTGGAGCGAGGGAGGCAAGGAGGGCATTTGCCCTGTGGCCCAGGGCCCTCCTGTATTGGTGGTGGTGGGGGCCCCGTTATGACCATGGCAGGGCGTACAGGTATCTGGGGCCCCATCAGTGTCTTGGCCCTGTCTGGGTGCAATTGTTCTGCCACTGCATGGTAGAGAGGGGTTCTGATAGGGTTGGACAAAGGGGACAGTTGTCCCGGGCCCAAGGAAAGAGAGGGCCCAAACTTGGGTCCTCATTACAGTGTACCTATTGGGCTGGGGGGCCCTTTCTGATGACTTTGTCCTGGGCCCGGCAAAAACTGTTACAGGCGCTGCTGGTAGACACAGCCAGATAGCGGAGAATTAGAGTTGTGAGTGAGCATGCAGCTAAAATGCTAATTAGCAGATCAATTATATCCACCATGCTCCTCATCTTCGCAAAGCCCAAAGCCCACAGCACCAAACAGCCACTTACTCTACTGCCGCCTCTTCAGAGAGCCCACAACCCCAATCACTTACCCACCCAGTGTGGGGCCAGCACTCTGTGTCATATAATGAGGAGTCATTATAATTCACATGGAGAGGGAGAGAGAGGGAGAGAGAGAGAGAGAGAGAGAGAGAGAGAGAGAGAGAGAGAGACAGAGAGAGAGAGAGAGAGAGACAGAGAGAGAGAGAGAGAGACAGAGACAGAGACAGAGAGAGAGAGAGAGAGAGAGAGAGATGAGACTGTGTGTGTGTGTGAGAGAGGGTGAACGTCGAAAATCTGGTGAAAGGATGAAAGGGAACAAAGAGGATGAAAAGAAGGATGGAAAAAAGGGTGAAGAAAGTGACAATGAGAGAGTGAAACATGTCAAAAGAGAAAATGAGAGGACATGTGAGAAGAAAAGAAGACAAGAAGAGGAATGTGTGTGTGTGTGTGTGTGTGTGTGTGTGTGTGTGTGTGTGTGTGTGTGTGTGTGTGTGTGTGTGTGTGTGTGTGTGTGTGTGTGTGTGTGTGTGTGTGTGTGTGTGTGTGTGTGTGTGTGTGTGTGTGTGTGTGTGTCTGTCTGTCTGTGTCTGTGTCTGTGTCTGTGTGTCTGTTTGTCTGTGTGTGTGCGCGCGTGCACGCGTGTGTTTGTGGACACGTAGGCTACATGTGTGTGCGCACAAACGTATGCGCACATGCGTGCGTAAGTGTGTGTGTGTGTGTGTGTCTTTCTGTGTGCAGTTCCTTGCATGTGTGTGTGACAGTGACTAATGAGAGCTAATTGTTTCAAGGGGATCATCCTCACAGCATGGCCTCTGGCACGGTGCCCTCCTGTAATGTGTCCCCCCGCTCCCCCGGGCCTGCCTGTCATTGGTTCCTCCGGGAAGAAGAAAGTGGGGCAAATGACTTGGGTGAGGGTGAGGAGGTGGGGAGGGAAAGGAGGGTGAGGAGGTGGGGAGGGAAAGGAGGGTGAGGAGGTGGGGAGGGAAAGGAGGGTGAGGAGGTGTGGAGGGTGGGGAGGTTGAGGAGGGTGAGGAGGTGTGGAGGGTGGGGAGGTGTGGAGGGTGAGGAGGTGTGGAGGGTGGGGAGGTGTGGAGGGTGGGGAGGTGTGGAGGGTGAGGAGGTGTGGAGGGTGAGGAGGTGTGGAGGGTGGGGAGGTGTGGAGGGTGAGGAGGTGTGGAGGGTGGGGAGGTGTGGAGGGTGAGGAGGTGTGGAGGGTGGGGAGGTGTGGAGGGTGAGGAGGTGTGGAGGGTGAGGAGGTGTGGAGGGTGAGGAGGTGTGGAGGGTGGGGAGGTTGAGGAGGTGGGGAGGGAAAGGAGGGTGAGGAGGTGTGGAGGGTGAGGAGGTGTGGAGGGTGGGGAGGTTGAGGAGGTGGGGAGGGAAAGGAGGGTGAGGAGGTGGGGAGGGAAAGGAGGGTGAGGAGGTGTGGAGGGAAAGGAGGGTGAGGAGGTGGGGAGGGAAAGGAGGGTGAGGAGGTGTGGAGGGTGAGGAGGTGTGGAGGGTGAGGAGGTGTGGAGGGTGAGGAGGTGTGGAGGGTGGGGAGGGAAAGGAGGGTGAGGAGGTGGGGAGGGAAAGGAGGGTGAGGAGGTGGGGAGGGAAAGGAGGGTGAGGAGGTGGGGATGCGGGGAGGGTGAGGAGGTGTGGAGGGTGGGGAGGTTGAGGAGGTGGGGAGGGAAAGGAGGGTGAGGAGGTGTGGAGGGAAAGGAGGTGTGGAGGGTGGGGAGGGTGGGGAGGGTGAGGAGGTGTGGAGGGAGAGGAGGTGTGGAGGGTGGGGAGGTGGGGGAGGGTGAGGAGGTGTGGAGGGTGAGGAGGTGTGGAGGGTGAGGAGGTGGGGAGGGAAAGGAGGGTGAGGAGGTGGGGAGGGTGAGGAGGTGGGGAGGGAAAGGAGGGTGAGGAGGTGTGGAGGGAAAGGAGG
>NC_085876.1:45335934-45348434 GCF_034702125.1 Engraulis encrasicolus
TCCTGTTGACTGTTATGTCTGGGCTTTTTTGGAGCCAACGTGTGTGTGCTCCAGGAACAGCTCTGTGCGTACGTACCAGTGAGAGTGCATATTCTACAATGGCACGTATGTACAGTATCTTCATAAGAGTAAGAGTATGCACATCCCACCTCTCTGAGACCTGGTGCAGAACAAATGGGTGTATGATAGTGGAAAGAGTAGAGGTTTGCACACTGTTTCTCCACTTTGAACATGTGAAGAGTTCAGATGCAAAACCCCCCAAGTGCCTTTTCAGAAAATAATCTTAATTCATTTTTATTTATTACAAAACTATCAAATTTGCATATTTTTACATTTTATTTATGTAATATAACTATTTATATGTATTATGTACATGCATGTAAACCAAACCAACAACAGGGTTCCCTAAAAATATAGAAGAGCATGACCTCAGAAATGGAGTTAGGGGGTTTTGCATCTGAACTCTTCATCTATTCAGGTCAAACAACGTTTCGACACAACAGGGTCTTCATTCAGGATGCCTTCAGAAGACCCTGTTGGGTCGAAACGTTGTATGACCTGAATAAATGGTTCAAAGCGGAGCTACGGTGTGCAGACTTCTACTCTTTCCATGTACTGTATGTACAGTATGGCCACCTTGTCTTGGCTACTATGTGCCACTTAGCTAAGGCACATGTGAACACTGTGGACACTTTACACTTTATTTTCTTGGTGTGTGTGTGTGTGTGTGTGTGTGTGTGTGTGTGTGTGTGTGTGTGTGTGTGTGTGTGTGTGTGTGTGTGTGTGTGTGTGTGTGTGTGAGAGAGAGAGAGAGATGCCTTGGCAATAAGTATGCAACAGTGAGCTATATATGATTATTTTATTTTATGTGTAAATATGTGTGTTATGTCTTGTGGACAATGTCTTTATGTCTTTATTTATGTGTGTATGCTACTTGACACCTTAATTTCCCCCTGGGATCAATAAACGATACTCTACTCTACTCTACTCTACAGTATGCCAGTCATCCATTATCAAAAGAGATAGCCCTTTCTTGCACATGATTTCACTGTTTGCTTAAAAACCGTAATGACATTATAGCAACATTGCTATGACATTGCAGAGAGCTGTAGGCAACATGTCAAGACTTGGTCATTGCCATTTTGATAGGCAATAAGGTTATAATGGAGAATCTTCCGGTTTAAATGCAGTTGGAGCAGTCATCTATTGACGAGTTTTAAGCAGTTGTCCAGTTTCTTGGAACTGTTTTTTTCTCCATGAATAAAAGAGACCGAACATACACATATGTGCAAATCAAGCTGCCATTTCACAAGGACTGTATGTTACAAGAAGCACTGAAGAAAACAATGACGCATTGCCTGTGATTGTGATTCAAAACGACGGCCAGTGAAGGTTTTAATCCATGTTGTACATCATTCGTCCTTCTTGCCGTGCAAATGTGAGTGGAATTGTGCAACATTTATCGCAAAAATCGAAGGCGAAAAGTTCAATGGCAACCTTCAAACATGGCGGGGCTTTCCAGAACTATGATTCAATAGGCATCTGCAGCCAATGTGTCTGTAGAGTACGCACGCACACACGCACACGCACACACACACACACACACACACACACACACACACACACACACACACACACACACCTCTTGCGCAAATGTGTTAGAGAATGATTCATACAGTCCCAGCAACACTGTTGTAAACATTTTTCAGCTTGTTATCAGATGTTTAGCTAGGAAGACAAAGATGCAAATTAATGTTTGTCCTTGCTGCTTCAAGAAGTTTGTTTATTTGTCATTAGCCAAACACACACGTGCACACACACACACACACACAAGCGTGCGCACACACACACACACACACACACTACACGCACGCACGCACAGTTAAATTGCAAGTAAAAATGACTGTAATTAGCATCTCAACTTCTCTCTTGTGTTCCCACATAACTTTTCATAACAGACGAGATAAAAGAGGAATCAGAGCATGGGTGTGTATATTTACTGATCTATTGTCTCTGTTTTGTCTGCTTCGCTCTCTAATGTGTTCATTTTCTTTTCTCTGGCTGCAGTCTCACGGAACACTTTGGAACACTCCAGAACACTGCGGAACACTCCGGAATACTCCTTGCCTGTCTGTTTTCTCTGGATGCACTCCTAGGCCTTTTGGCAGGCTGCATCCTAGCTAACATCCCGGCCTAGCTGAGTTCAGGCAGCACAGTATGAGTCAACAGGACTGACAGCTGACGGCTTTGGCTGAGCCCGGGACAAAAGCATCTGAAAGGGCCCCAAACCCAATCAATGCAATGTAATGAGGATCAAATTCTGGACCCCCACTCTCCCTAGGCCCAGGACAAGTGACCCCGTTGTCCTCCTCCCCCTATCAGCTTCCCTGCGAGTCATATTCATGTCTCTCTCTCTCTGCCTCCTGACTTGGTTTCTTCAATGAGAAAGGGTGCGTGACAGACAGCAACACTGGCTGCGCTGTACACATGCAACGCAAGCCCACCAGCACCTCCAACTCACTTTACACTTGTCACGGGTGAGGCATAAATACAATTTCGTTGTGTGCAGTGTGCAGTGAACACTTGTGTGCTGTAGAGTGCTGTGTCACAATGTCAATGGGAGTTGGAGTTTCCCAGTTGGGCCTTCACTTTACATTAGGCATCCTCTACATTTGCCCCATTAGTGTACACAAGACCAGAGGCAGACCAGACGCTAAGTGTTTGGGGAAAAGAAGTAATTTATATTACATTACATTGCATTACATTAAAGGGACACTGTGTGAGATTTTTAGTTCTTTACTTCTAGAATTAATGTTACCCATTCACCAATGTTACCTTTTTCATGAATACTTACCACCACCAAATTCTAAGTATTCATTATGACTGGAAAAATAGCAATTTTCATACATGAAAAGGGGGATCTTCTCCATGGTCCGCCATTTTGGATTTCCAAAAATAGCCATTTTTAACTGTAAAAATGACTGTACTTTGATCTTACTAGAAAATATTTGTTTATTACTTTGTAAACTTTCATGTAAAGATCAAATTTGGCAATAGGCAGCCCAGTTTCAATGAGCAGCATAGTTGCAGTACCTTTTTTGACCATTTTCTGCACAGTGTCCCTTTAACAAATCATTGGAGCCGCAATACAGTAGTGGCTGGAATCAACCCTGTTGGAGCACAGTAGAGCTGTAACGATACACTCAACTCACCATTCGGTTTGTATCATGATTCATGACCTACGGTTCGATACACCCCACGATTGAACATTTTCCAACATTATAAACTTCAATAAATACTATGATAGTTTATAGGTAGAATAGGCTACAAGAGGCTTCTAATACTTTTAGAAAAGTTTCTACATAATAATGATTGGAAGCACTACCACTTCATATCATGTGGTTGTTTTCTGGGCTAATGGGTATCAAAACGTTAAAAAGGCATATCACGATACTGCACCCTTATATCTCGCGATACAGTATCGTGACTCTGTGTATCACGATTTCTCGGTTCGATACAATAACGTTACAGCCCTAGAGCACAGACAGAACGACATTCACACAGCACAGCAGGACTTTAATGTTCCTCCCTCCTCATCACTCTGCCTTTCCCTCTTAGACATGGGTAGTTTTAAAACTCCAGCACAGTGTTGCCAGATTGGGCTGCTTCCCGCCCAATTGGGCTGCTTAGGATGGCCGTGTGCGGGTAGAAATGGCATTTAGCAGAAAAACCCGCCCAATTTTTGCCATAGAAATCAATAGAATTGGGCGGGATTTTGTGCTTCTAGGCGGGTTTTGAACATCTCTGGGCTGGAAATCATCTGACTCATCTGGCAACCCTGCTCCAGCAGCCTCTCATTCTGTGATGGCCAGCCAAGCCAGAACTTCAAACATCTGTGCAGAGTGTGAATCACCAGCCACAGTACTCCATCCCTGTTTCCACCATCACAGCCCTGCAATATTGGCACTGACTACTCACCAGCCACAGTACACCATCCCTATTTCCACCACCACAGCCCTGCATGATTGGCACTGACTACTCACCAGCCACAGTACACCATCCCTATTTCCACCACCACAGCCCTGCATGATTGGCACTGACTACTCACCAGCCACAGTACGCCATCCCTGTTTCCACCACCACAGCCCTGCATGATTGGCACTGACTACTCACCAGCCACAGTACACCATCCCTATTTCCACCACCACAGCCCTGCATGATTGGCACTGACTACTCACCAGCCACAGTACACCATCCCTATTTCCACCATCACAGCCCTGCATTATTGGCACTCACTACTCACCAGCCACAGTACACCATCCCTATTTCCACCACCACAGCCCTGCATTATTGGCACTCACTACTCACCAGCCACAGTACACCATCCCTATTTCCACCACCACAGCCCTGCATGATTGGCACTGACTACTCACCAGCCACAGTACGCCATCCCTATTTCCACCACCACAGCCCTGGGGTGAATTTCTCGAAACCAAAGTTGCTTACTACATTAGCTACTTTGTTGCTTTCAATGCATTTTCCCATTGGCAACTACTGAAGTTGCTAACAGGCTAACAACGTCCCTTTTGAGAAACTCACCCCTGCAATATTGGCACTGACTACTCACCAGCCACAGTACACCATCCCTATTTCCACCACCACAACCCTAATGCCATTATTGGCACTCACTACTCACCAGCCACAGTACACCATCCCTATTTCCACCACCACAGCCCTGCATGATTGGCACTGACTACTCACTTGCAGTGTTGCCAGGGGTGAGTTTCTCAAAAGAGAAGTTGTTAGCCTGTTAGGAACTTCGGTAGTTGCCAATGGGAAAATGCATTGAAAACAACAAAGTAGCTAATGTAGTAAGCAACTTTGGTTTTGAGAAATTCACCCCTGATTGGGCGTTTACCCGTGGCCATTTGGCATTTTTTATGGCCTGCATTTTTATTATCTGCAGTTTTATGGCCATAGAAATCAATGTAATTTGTTGAAATGGGGCGGAAATAAGCGCATTTTGGCGGTTTTCGAGAACCTTTTGGGCGGGATTTGATCAGACACATCTGGCAACACTGCTCACTTACACATTGCGCAGTCTTGGAAAAGGTCGCAGCCATCGTGGCTCTGAGCATGGGCACTGAGCATGGGCCAGTGGCAGCAGAATTTCATTAGTTATCATGCAACTGATGGAAATGTGGTCTGATTGTAAGAAAGGGGGTGGATGTGTGTGTGTGAAGGAGAGGGTCAGGGAAGCCAATGGGGGTAGACAAAGGGGTTAGTTCCCGGGTAGAGGGCCCCCCCAGAATTGGTCCCCATTGCATGATATACTGTATATTGAGTGGCAGGGTCTTTCATATGGTTTTGTCCCGGGCCCAGTCTAATCTGTCACTATTTCTTTTTTTAAATGGACACTGTGCAGGAAATGGTCAAAAAAGGTACTGCAACTATGCTGTTCATTGAAACTGTGTTGCCTATTGCCAAATTGGATCTTTTCATTTTTTCATTTTTGCAGCTAAAAATGGCTATTTCTGGAAATTCAAAATGGCGGACCATGGAGAAGATCCCCCTTTTCATGTATGAAAAATGCAATTTTTCCAGTCATAATGAATTCTTAGAATTTGATGGTGGTGGTAAGTATTCATGAAAAAGGTAACATTAGTGAATGGGCAGCATGAATTCTGGAAATAAACAGCTAAAAATCTCACACAGTGTCCCTTTAAAGAATTGTTTTGGCCTTTTTTACTTTATTTGATAGGACAGTGTGAGAGATGGACAGGAAGCGAGGAGAGAGACAGGGAGGGGTCGGCAAAGGACCCGGGCCGGGAATCAAACCCGGGTCGGCCACATGGCAGGCGAGTGCCCTACCACTTGGCCACGGCAGGGCCAATCTGTCACTATTGCATGAATCACACCATGCAACTGTTGGTGGGGGAGTTGGTGGGGCATGATGGCATGAATGGGGGAGGGGAGATGAGGGGAAGGGGGGGATGGGAGATGAGGGGAAGGGGTGCAGGTTTTTGGTTTCCTGCTCTGCCTTGGTGCGGCGGTGACCTGAGATGAACTCTGTTTGGAAGAGTGCCGACCGGAGGCTGCTGCGGCGATAAGGGCCTGCGTACGGCGGCAAGAATAGGTGTCGACACACACGACGACTTGCCCATTGAGGCGGCACATTCCTTCCAGGGGAACCTGCTTTTGCGAAACGCACGCAACCACGAACCGCCCAGCCTGCCCTGCGGTGGAGGAGCAGTTGCACACAGGGCCCCAGGGCAAGACACTTGTAGGGCCCCCAAACCAGAGATTCTTTAAGTATAGAGATATGCCATTGTAATGGGTTGCTATGGGCACCTAACATGACCAGGTTCCGGTCTGCCTAAAGGGGCGTGTCATAACACCCCTAGCATTGATTAGAACAGTCCTTAGGTCTGCCTAAAGGGGGATTTCCCCCCCTCCCCCTTGCAATAATAAAACCCGGAAACAATGGGCCAATGGAACCTCTCTCTCTCTACTCTCTCTGCCCATACGGCCTGCCAAGGGTCACAATAGGGCCCCCAGCATGAATACGGGTGGGCCCTTGGGCCCAGGGGCAAATGCCCTGTTCGCCCTCCCTCTAGCTCCGCCCAGCCTGCCCTGGTCTGGTTCTGGTCGGGCATGATTGAAGAACAATGTGATTTTATTCACCACCAAGACCCCTGTAAAGATTGCAAAAGGATTTTGCCGGAAATGCGTCTGAGTCAGTCCGCCGCTAGAAAAGCCCTGTGGCTGTGTGTAGAGAGTGAGCTATGTGCAGTTGCAGTATGCTTCAATGGTGACTCCTGTGTTCCACATATACAAACTTGGCACGGGATGGCAGCCATTTTGTGGCGCTGATTGACATTAGAAAGGCATTTCCTCTTGGGGAACATACTGTATAAGAGCGATGACAGAATCACATTACAGGCTAGACCAGTGATTCTCAAAGTGTGGTCCGGGGACCACTAGTGGTCCGCAACAAAGCTCAGGTGGTCCGCAAGGGGATTTGCGGATTTTCCAAGACAAGCTAGTAGTAGGCTATATTTGTAACATTATTACAAAGCTAAACATAACTGAAGTCTCATTTTCACCACAATAAGACCGGCTTGTAAATGTGAATAAAAAGTAAGTGTTCTGCATCGAAATTAGCAGTGTCAAATTAGCACCCATGAACTGACAGGTGGTTCCTGAACATTTTGGGGGGACAAAGTGGTCCTCAATCTGAAAAAGTTTGAGAAACACTGCTGTAGAGAACGGATTTAATCCGTTAAGACACAGCGTTATAAATGTGCTGTTCCTAGAATGGCAATGACCAAGTCATAGTGCATTACGGAAGGCCCTGTGTTTTGTCATAATAGTGTAATACTATGGTAGTTAACTTTTCAATGGCTATCAGGGCTTTTTCTAGGAATTTTTGGCATGAGGGAGCATCATGGCAGGTTGCGGGGGGTGAAGGGGGGAATTTACTAGGGGCACTCAAAAAAGTAATTTATATATATATAAAAAAAAAAAAAATAGGTATGAGGGTGCACCCGCGGAGGTATGAGGGTGGAGCGCCCCTATTTCCCCGTTCAGAAAAAGCCCTGGGAGGTACGGCGTGCATTAAGGGGCTACAGATATTTTTACTGTCACATGAAAAGACAAACTAGTTCTTACTTATACATGAGTCACATGTATGCTGCTGTATATCTTGAGTATTTACACGTAAGATGAAGCAAACAGCAAGGGAACTGCATGTCTCCAATATGCTTTGTTTTACACTCCACTTAGCTAGATTGCAGTCAGGGCTCTAAATTAACACCAGACAACCGGCCAAATGCTGGTGAAATTTCAGTTTGGCTGGTGGAAAAGACAGTCTTGCTAGCCACTTTGACCCATTAGTGAGTGTATATTTGGTAATTATAAAATTAACATCTAAAAGCCATTTTGGCCTGATTGCAGTCATTCAGAATTGGAGTGAAAGTCCAACTGGGAAACTCCAACTCCCATTGTCATTGTGACACACCACTCCACAGCACACAAGTGTTCACTGCACACTGTACACAACAAAATTGCATTTATGCCTCACCCATGCAAGGGGGCAACCCCCAATGGCACAGTGCGGCGGGACGGTACCATGCGCAGGGTACCTCAGTCATAGAGGAGAATGGGGTAGAGCACTGGTTAATTACTCCCATCCTCAATTCGAACTGTCAATCTTTGGACTACAAATCTGACACCCTAACCGCTTACCCATGACTGCAATACAATACATTTAAGAGGAAGCAAAGAGCAAGGGAACTTCATGTCTATTCATGTGCTTTGTTTTACACTCCAGTACGCTAGATGCGTGTATGCGTGAGGCCTTTTTTCTGTTGGGACAGAGAACAAAGTCGACAGAATCTCCACAATGTACATGCATGTAACATACTGTATATAAAATGTAAAGTGTTCCCTAGATTTAAGGAAAAGTGGGGAGCAAACTAGCCTGGACGAAAGCAACTTTTGACTCCGTTTAAATTCATTGGAGTTCTGAATTCAAATTAAAACCCATATTGTGCGTTATTAGTATGACTGTTACGATATAGTGTCACAAAAGCATACAAATAACAAAACAAAAGTGTGAATATAGTTAGTTACCTAACCAATCAGGGGTCCGTATCTCGAAAGCGTCTTTGCTAAAGACGGTAGCAACGTCCTTGGTAAGAGCGACTCAACTCCCTCTCAACAGCGACGCTCCCCACTGAATCCAAGGGAACGGTAAGACGGTCTTAAGACGGTTAGCAACAACAAGAATGGAAAAACGGACCCCAGTAACGGACTTCGTGGATGAGTTCTGCGTCACCACTCTTAACTGTCTGCTGATTGGCTAAACACTGAGAGAACCGAGTTCAAGGCTTTGCCAGAAGCCAAAATCTTTGGGTGGAGTACATAGGATGGCGTCGCCAGGCTAGGAGCCTGTCATTTTAGACAACACAACGTACAACATTCTGGTTGAAAAGTCAGAAAAAGGGGTCCAAATATCAAACATACTTGCTTTTTCTTTAAGGCAGTTGTCAACTTCTAGCCTAAAGGAAAGCTTTGACGTGTAGTAATTTCACATATTCATATTGCTTCCAGAATGAGCATATTAGAAGAAACACAGACAAATAATGTCAAAACAGAGTGACGTAAAGTCTCAAATCCCCCCCCCCCTCTCTCTCTCTCTCTTGTGCTCTCTCTCTCTCTCTCTCTCTCTCTCTCTCTCTCTCTTTCTCTCCCTCTCTCTAACTCTCTTTCTCTCTCTCTCTCTCTCTCTCTCTCTCTCTCTCTCTCTTTCTAAATCTCTCTCTCTCTCTCTCTCTCTCTCTCTCTCTCTCTCTCTCTCTCTCTCACATGATATAAAAACAGGGTGACGTAAAGTCTCCAATCTCCCTCCCCCCTCAGGTTTACTCTGGGAAGGTGGTTACCATGCTGCTGGGATGATGTCACTGCTCTGTTACTTAATACATTATACCAGGCCAGAGGACTGCTGCTCTCTTTCTTTCCCTCTCTTTGCCTTACACCCCCCTTTCTCTCTCTCTCTCTCTCTCTCTCTCTCTCTCTCTCTCTCTGTCTCTCTCTCTCTCTCTGCGTGTGTGTGTGTGTGTGTGTGTGTGTGGGTCTGTGCGCACACACACACACACACACACACACACACACACACACACACACACACACACACACACACACACACACACACACACACACACACACACAAACTGCTAACATGTGCTCATGCAGCCTCAGACGACAGATGTTGGAGGCCCTCCATGCTGCACTCCCCTCACGCTGCACTGTATTTCTCTGCTCCGCCGTCTGCTTCTCAGATTCCCCTCTCCAGGGGTGCATTTCTGGAGAGCGTAGTTGCTAACTATGTTAGCTACTTTTGTTGGTTGTAATGCAATTTCCCATTGGCAACTACCGAAGTTGCTAACTGCTAACAACTACGCTTCTCAGATTCTCCTCTCCTGCTCTCCCTGGAGTTTCTTGTCCTCCTTTAACTCTCCCCCGCTCCATCTGGCTCTCTGTATTTTGTATTTTGTTCTCTCTGTTGCTTTTTCTCTCTTCCCATCGCTCTTATATGCTCACACATTCTTTCTGTCTGTCTGTTTGTCTTAATGTATTTGTGTCTGTCTGTCTGTCTGTCTGTCTGTCTGTCTGTCTGTCTGTCTCTCTCAATCTCTCTCCCTCTCTTTCTCTCTCTATCTATCTATCTATCTATCTATCTATCTATCTATCTATCTATCTATCTATCTATCTATCTATCTATCTATCTATCTATCTATCTATCTATCTATCTATCTATCTATCATTCCTTGTTGAACCATTATGTGTCTTTCTTCCTAGTCTCTACATTCAGGTTGTCAGGTTGTTCCATCAATGGAACATGTGGACTGGAGGCAGTGAAGTGTGTGTGTGTGTGTGTGTGTGTGTGTGTGTGTGTGTGTGCGTGCGTACATGCGTGTGTGTGTGTGTGTGTGTGTGTGTGTGTGTGTGTGTGTGTGTGGGACATGTGGACTAGAGGCAGTGATGTGGGTTGTGGCTCTTCTCGTGTGCTTCTGCTGCATGGGTTTCCTGTGTGTGTGTGTGTGTGTGTGTGTGTGTGTGTGTGTGTGTGTGTGTGTGTGTGTGTGTGTGTGTGTGTGTGTGTGTGTGTGTGTGTGTGTGTGTGTGTGTGTGTGTGTGTGTGTGTGTGTGTGTGTGTGTGCGTGCGTGCGTGCGTGCGTGCATGTGCGGGACATGTGGACTGGAGGCAGTGATGTGGGTTGTGGCTTCTCCTGTGCTTTGGAAAGTGTCGTCATCTTCTTCACTGTGCCTTGTCCTCCTCACTCTTCTCATCTCATCTATCCTAAGCTCTCCTCTTCCTTCCATCTCCCTCCTCCTCCTCCTCCTCCTCCCACCTTCTCCTCTAATCTTCTCCTCTCCACTAAGCTCATCTTCGTCATCTTCACTGTGCCATCTCCTCATCACTCTTCTCATCTCATCTATCCTAAGCTCTCCTCTTCCTCTTCCTCTCACCATCTTCTTTCCACTACACTCCTCTTCCTCCTCGTTCCTCCTCCTCCTTCCTCCTCCTCCCACCTTCTCCTCTCATCTTCTCCTCTCCAAGCTCCTCTTCCTCATCTTCACTGGGCCCTGTCCCACTCACTCTTCTCCTCATCTCCACTAAGCGTTTTTTCCCCTCCTCCTCTTCCTCCTCCTCCTTTCATCTTTTCCTCTCCACTATAAGATCTTATTAATCATCTTCACTGAGCCCTGTCCTCCTCACTCTTCTCATGTATCCTAAGCTCCTCCTCTTCCTCCTCCTCCTTTCATCTTTTCCTCTCCACTATAAGATCTTCTTAATCATCTTCATTGAATCAGGTCCTCCTCAATCTTCTCCTCATCTCTGCTTAGCTCTCTTCATCCTCCTCCCCCACTTCCTTCTCCTGCTCTTCCTACTCATCAGCTCTCCTCCTCCACCTCCTCCTCCTCCTCCTCTTCCTCCTCCTGCTCCACCTCCTCCCCCACTTCCTTCTCCTGCTCTTCCTACTCATCAGCTCTCCTCTTCCACCTCCTCCTCCTCCTCCTCTCCTCCTGTCCTCCTTTTCAGCTTGCTTTCCACCTCATCCATCTCCCTTCTTTCTCGTCGGCATCGTCCTCCTTCTCTTCCTCTCCACTAAGCTCCTCCACATCATCTTCTTTGAGCCTCGTCCAGCACACTCTTCTCCCCGTCTCCACATAGCTCTCCTCCTCATCCACCTTATCCTCTCATTTTCTCCGCATTTCCTCTCCTCTCTTCTTCTCCTCACCACTCTCCTATACCTCATTTCCATTGTCCTCCTTTTCAACTTGCTTCCCACCTCATCCATCTCCCTTCTTTCTCCTCCTCCTCCTCCTCCTTTACCTCCTCTTCTTCCTTCTCTTCCTCTCCACTAAGCTCCTCTTCATCATCTTTCCTGATCCTCGTCCGCCTCCTTCAGCATTCCTCTCCACCTCATCCCATTCTTCCTCCTCCTCCTCTTAGTCCATCTTCTCCACCCCATTTCTCCACTTCCTCCTCCTCCTCTTCCTCCTCCTTCTCCACCTCATTCATCTTCTTCCTCCATGTCCTCTTCATCCTCCTCTTCCTCTGCCTTCTCTTCTTCCTCCTCCAGCGCCTCCTCTTCCTCATCCTCCTCATCTTCCCTCCTCCCCTCCTCCTCCTCTCACCCTTTTCCTGTACTTCTCCTCCTCCTCTTCTTCCCTGCTCCTCCTCTCTCCCTCTCCCTGTACTCTTCCTCCTCCTCCTCCTCCTCCTCCTCCCAACCTCTTCCTCCTCATCTTCCCTCCTCCTCCTCTTCTCACCCTCTTCCTCCTCCTCCTCTTCTTCCCTCCTCCTCCTCTCACTCTCTTACTGTGTTCTTCCTCCTCCTCCTCCTCCTCCTCCTCCTCTTCTTCCCTCCTCCTCCTCTCACTCTCTTACTGTGTTCTTTCTCCTCCTCCTCCTCTTCTTCCCTCCTCCT
>NC_085876.1:45363434-45370934 GCF_034702125.1 Engraulis encrasicolus
TGTTACACAGACCTTATAGGAACAGTCTACCCTTTCATATGTACATAGTTAAGCCCTGGTAAAATTTCAGATTTGGGAATTACAATACAACGCAATACAATACAATAGAGATTCATTTTCTATGTGTTCACATTGCCTAGATCAACATCATCAAATGTAGTCGAAACCTCTTTAAAATTAATGCAACTTCATCAGAGTGCTAAACGGCTATTTAATTCCGTCCAGTGAGCACTTGTGGCTTGGTGCTAATGGATCTATCCACTTCCAGTGATTATGCTAAATTATTCTAATACTTCTAGTACTAATATATGTACATCCAAGTACTGAACACATTCAGAGGAAAAAATATATGCACATTCATGCTTAATACATGGAAAACCTGCAAATATTTGAAAACGTTGGATTGTTCCATTAAAGTTGACAACTGATTGCAGGTTGTAAGTCTAGTTGGGCAATTAAATATACAATCCTCCCTTTTTTGCACTTCTTCCATGAAAAGATAGTGAAAGATAGATAGGCTGCAATTACAAATGCTTTGCAAAAGAGGTATCAGAAAGCATTTGAAGTGTGTGTGTGTGTGTGTGTGTGTGTGTGTGTGTGTGTGTGTGTGTGTGTGTGTGTGTGTGTGTGTGTGTGTGTGTGTGTGTGTGTGTGTGTGTGTGTGTGTGTGTGTGTGTGGTGTGTGTGTGTGTGTGTGTGTGGTGTGTGTGTGTGTGTGTGTGTGTGTGTGTGTGTGTGTGTGTGTGTGTGTGTGTGCGTGCGTGTGTGTGTGTGTGTGAGTCTGTGTTGTAAGTGTGTGTGTGTGTGTGTGTGCGTGTGTGTGTGTCTTACCGAGGGAGCCTCTGATGAAGACGGAAGTAATACCGTTGAAACATGTCAGGTAAAAGATACAACTTTTAGTCTTCAGTAAAAGAAAATCACAAGTGTTGAACTTACACCTTGCTTACACCTGCAAAACTGCTATGTGCAGTGTAAAAAAAGAATGTATATGTAGAAAGTATTACATCAAGTCCCTGTAGACAACACTGTCAGCTTAAATGTGGCACTATTAGAACTCACTCATGATGCTGAGGCTCCTTCCCCCATTTATGTAGATCTGCTGCCCCCTTGTGGTCATTTTGAGAAATAGCATCCTATCACCAGACCAGATGGTAGAATAGACAGCTGAAGGCAAATAACATTACTCCCATGAAGCCTGGAAAGAGAGATTCATGCAAAAATATTTGAAAAATCATATAAAAACATAAAAAAGCGATGACATAGGGACGGAGATGGGGGATTTGTGGAGGGGGAAGGACGTCTGAGATTTAACTGGGTCTGGGACACACACATTTGAAAGGGCCCCCCTCTAAATACAGACAATGCTATGAGAACCCATCTCTGGGCACTCTCTCTCTTCCTGGGCCTGTGGCGGTTTTAGGAAATCTGAGGCCCTGGGCAAAGGACAATTTTGAGGGCCCCTTTTAAATTATTAATTAATAATCAATGGTGTATAAATGCAGGCAGTGGCGTAACAACGGAAACATGGGCCCAAAAAGCAAGATTATCTAGGTGGGCCCCATCGAGCTGCGGCCAAGGGCCCCGAAAGCTTAAATTGCCACCGCATGAAAAATCGATGCATAAATGTCGATTGACGACGGGGCCCCTGACTGGACGGGGCCCCGGGCAATTGCCCGACCTTGCCCAATGATAGAACCGCCCCTGTCCTGGGCCTGGGGCACTTGACCCCTTTGTCAGAATCATATCCCCTGTCACAGGTTGTCTGGACACCAGGGCTGGATGGGGGAGATTTCAATTCAATTCTTTATTTACATCAGAGTCAAAGTACATGGTCCATATCAAGACAACAGACAAAACATTACATAGAGAAGTTAAGACAAAGAAAAATAAGAAATAAAATGAGAAAATAAAATGAAAGATGGGAACACACCTATCAAACAAATAGGCACTCTCTCCAGTGTTGCCTAAGCTTGGAGGAGAACCTCACAGAACACTTTACTGGACTCACTAGAAATAGGGCCAGGGCACTTTTGGCTTAAAGGGCCCCCTCTTAATTAGAGGTACTGACTTGACTCACCAGTAGGGCCTGCACCCTCGTGGGCCCCTATTTTCAGAAATGTAAAAAAAAAAAATGTTTTTTGTTTTTGTTTTTACATTTCTGAAAATAGGGGCCCACGAGGGTGCGGGGCCCACCGGGAAATGCCCGGTATGCCAGATGGCCAGTCCAGCCCTGCTGGACACTGACTTCCTGTTTGTCCTGGCAGCAGTGAATCAGGGGTCCGTATCTCGAAAGCGTCTTTGCTAACGACGGTAGCAACGTCCTTCGTAAGAGCGACTCAACTCTCTCTCGACAGCGACGCTCACCACTAAATCCAAGGAAATGGTAAGACGGTCTTACGTAAGACGGTCTCAAGACGGTTAGCAACGACAAGAATCGAGAAACGGACCCCAGATGGGAGTTTTGTTGAGTCATTTGTTTATTGATGTTTATCTGTATATGAGTCAGTTTGAAAGGCCTCACTGCATGGGCACGGCAACTAACTTTCAAAAAACATGACTCACCTCTGAGAGTAGGTCTATTTATGTTGGTGAGAGTGTGAGTGTGTGTAAGTGAGAGAGTGTGTGTGTGTGTGTGTGTGTGTGTGTGTGTGTGTGTGTGTGTGTGTGTGTGTGTGTGTGTGTGTGTGTGTGTGTGTGTGTGTGTGTGTGTGTGTGTGTGTGTGTGTGCGTGACTTGTGTGACTGTGTGTTAACAGAGTATGTCAGTCAAGTGAAAAGAAATCCCGCACACTGTCCATTCCACCAACAAAATTTAATACAACCTTTCGGTCATCCGACCTTCTTCAGGTTAAGTTACCTTTAACTTTACCTGAAGAAGGTCGGATGACCGAAACGTTGTATTAAAGTTTGTTGGTGGAATGGACAGTGTGCGGGATTTCTTTTCACTTGACTGACAACCCGGCTGGGATAACATCCTACGCACCTGCCCAACTACAGAGGTGTGCAAAAGCGTCTTTATTGAACAGAGTATGTCACAAATGTGTCTGTGACTCATTACTGCAATGTCTTTGGAGCAATGTGTGCATACAATGAAATGACCACAGGGGGGCAGCATACCAGTTGGAAATGAAAGCATGTATGACAATCATATGCCGCAACTGAACCAGCTGATGAAACTCTTCAAAGTAGTTTAGTTAGGCTATGGTTTATTTGATGGGGACAGATACATGTACTGTAACAGCAGTTACCTCCAATTAGTTTTCTGCAAGGGCAAAATTATATAGAGTAAGTGAGTATGCGGGCCAAACCAATGCCTCAACAAATGTTTTGCTTTTCTGTTTTCCCTAATTGTCAGTGTCTGTTATAAGACTGTTAGCGTAAGATCTAACTCTCTGTGAATGCTTTGGAGGGATATGCCACTGAATGTTTCGTAATTGAAAGTCACACACATTATTGTTTTCATTTGTTTTGGAAGGTGGAGAATGCGCGCACATCAGTGGCACAGGTGCTGGACAAAATAGAGTAACTGAAATAAATGATAGAAGTCCGCAACACTGTTAATGCTCCCAGTGATTTTATTTGCACGACGTTTCGGACCTTCGTCCTTTTTCAAGTGCAACAATTTCATTTGTTTTGACCACATGACGGGCCAAATATTTGCCATGCCCAGGCCGGATTTGGCCCGCAGGCCTTTGTTTGGAGCCCAAGGATGTGTATGTTGTGTAGACTGTGCAACATAGGAACATGAATAAAGCCAATTGTATGGTATGGTGTTAGCCTGATAAACCAGACTAAATGTGGATGTCTAATTTAGTCTGGCCTCGATCCATAATACATCCGAAGATTGTTGATGAGAACAACCTTCCCTCAAAACCCTGCCCACTTTGATTCAAAACATATCTTTGCGTTGTAATTGGTTTGCCAGATTCTTGGCATTCTGGCTTCATTGAATTTTCATTATGCGAGGCCAGACCCACCCGTAGACAAAACATTTTGCCGTCCAGCGGGTGGCGCTGGTTCACCAGGCTACATAGGATGTGTATGTTGTGTAGACTGTGCAACATAGGAACATGAATAAAGCCAATGGTACTCTTTTGTTTCAGAAATGCACGCGCTGTAAAACAAAGCAGCCAGTTAGACATCAAAAACTTAGTTGCCCCGCTGCCTTTAGTTTGTAAGTTAGCTCAACTTGAGAAAGCCTCAAGTTGAGTTGGGCTTTGAGTTAAGTTAGCATACACATTTGAGGCAGCAGGGCAACTTGTTTTTTTTTACATTCAACTGGCTGCAATGTTTTGCACCTGACAACGGTGTAAATAAATTCCTCAAAAATGAAGAGAGAAGATGGAAGTTACACCATTGAAACATGTCAGTTAACCCATTTTAGCCTGGAGGCACATATAAGCTGCATTCAGGTTCTTGAGATTTGAGGTTTTTTTTTTATTAAACATGTGAGTATGTTAGAGCTGAATGAACACATTATAATACAAAATGATGGTCCTTGCATGACACTTATTTTGTGTGTCTATGTGCTTCAAAGGATGAGATATTTAGGATTTAATAAGCAGAGGGCACCCTTTCCCCAAAAAGGGCTTAGGTTAAAATGAGTTGAAGGGGTAAAAGCAGTGCATGCCTGAAGCAAAAGGAAACCAATGAATTTGTTGAAGAAGAAGACATAAGTTATGCATCCAGTCATGGGTAAGTGGTTAGGGCGTCAGACTTGAAGCTCAAAGGTTGCTGGTTCGACTCCCGACCTGCCAGGTTGGGGGAGGGGAGTAATTAACCAGTGCTCTCCCCCATCCTCCTCCATGACTAAAATACCCTGAGCATGGTACTGCTCCGCCACACTGCTCCCTTGGAGCGCCATTGGGGGCTGCCCCCTTGCATGGGTGCATTTTGGTATTGGGCATTCCATTGTATTGTATTGCAAAAGGCATTTTATCTACGTAGGTTTTAAAAGTATGTTCTTTTTGCAATGAAACTCTTCATAAGTAGCAGTGACCACCCCAGACTTTTTGGAGGGGGGCAGCTACATACAGTATATTCTTCAGATGGTACCAAAGTTTTCATCAGTCCCCTCCAGCAGCAGTGGAAGACACACCTCTCTCTGCAGTGTAAGATGATAGCATGGGTAACACTTTAGAATAATGGATGCAAAAAAGCATTATTAAGACTTAATAAATAATTAACTATTGATGAACAAAACATTAACAAACATTTGTAAATGACTAGCAAATGTTAAAAAATGCTTGTAAATGACTAGGAAATGCTATGTTAATATTTTATATTTATCAAACATTTACAAGTTGCTTGTAAATGAATAAAATACTCTGTTATAAGGTGTGTAAAATCTTGCATATATCATTTGTAGATATTTTATAAAGCATTAATAAAACTTAGTTAATAATAAAAACATTTGTTAATGTTTTATTCATCATTAGTTAATTATTTACTGAGTCTTTGTTAAGGAACATTATTATAAAGTGTTACCATAGCATGCAGTGTCACGGACGCACACAGTATCCCCAGCGGCAGGAGCAGATGATGCCACACAGTAAATGTTGCGGTGTTAATTCAACACTTAAAGAGTTCATTTCAGTCCAAATGTTGTCAAATCAACTCTCTAGGTGATAAATGAGCACTGCAGAATTTACTGTGCACAAGGATCACTACAGTGCACTGGTGACAGTAGAGTAGAGAGGACCAGTGTTTCCCAACCAGGGGTACGTGTACCTCTAGGGGTACGTGAGTAGGCTGGCCTACACCTCAGGGGGTACATGAAAAAAAGTGATAATAACAAAAACATGAGGTGTAGCCACTTTTGGATAGCAGAATAGATATAGAGCATGCATAGGGGTGGTACTCTTCATATGACAACATTGCTTAGGGGGTACACGGGACAAAAAAATGTTGGGAAACACTGGGGTAGACTACAACATACAAAGTAGAATACATTACGTACAGTACATTACACTGACTGACACTATTTTATCCAAAGCGACTTACAGTTATTTTGCAGGGTATGGGTTACAGTCCCCATAGCAATGTGTGGTTAGGTGCCTTGCTCAAACACTGCAGCCATGGATGGAGATGTAGGGAGAGGTAAGGGTGGGATTCAAACCTGCAACCCTCTGGGGTTAAGACCACTGCCCTAACCTTTAGACTACAGCTGCCTAGTTGAGCAGAGTAGAGTAGTGTGGAGTAGAGTAGAGAAGAGATACTTCATTGACACTGGGGGATATTAAAGAGTCCAGCATACACATATACACATTGCACAAATCCAACATTTCTATTAAAAGGTAACCAGATGGCATGCACACAATCCAAGCTGTATAAATTAAAAGTAGGAATCCTCTCACAGTGGCTCAACTTCATTAGGTACAGCGAACTAAATGTATAAATTATGTAAGACCATGCATCGCTAGTGTTTAAATTACATTGCTTAAAGTACTTCTACTTCTATGTTATCCACCTCTGCGCATAGTACTGCATACTTTGTAGAAATCCATGAGTATCACTCAGCAGTGCACATCTGAGTCCCCTTTGGCAGCCAGCGGTGGAACAGAGCGGTAGACAGGGCAGGGCTGGTCATCTGGCATACCGGGCATTTCCCGGTGGGCCCCACACCCTCGTGGGCCCCTATTTTCAGAAATGCAAAAAAATATATACATGTATATGTTTTTTTACATTTCTGAAAATAGGGGCCCACAAGGGTGCGGGGCCCACCGGTGAGTCAGTTCTGAGCCGCTAATTCTGAGAGGCCCCTTTAAGCCAAAAAGTGCCCGGGCCCTATTTCTCCCCCATGAGGGGCCCCTTTAAGCCAAAAAGTGCCCGGGCCCTATTTCTCCCCCATGAGGGGCCCCTTTAAGCAAAAAAAGTGCCCGGGCCCTATTTCTACGCCATTCCAGCCCTGACGGTAGACCTCCTGTGCACTGCACTGCAGTGCGGATGAAGATGAAGATGAAGATGAAGATGAAGGGCTGCTGATGTCAGTGGTGGTGGCAGCTCACGCTCCAGTAAATGATGGCGACAGGAACATCCATCTAGCGAGCAGAGCAGGCGGCCTAAAGAGGCGCAAAGGGGATGTGATAGGGGCTCTGATTTAGCACAGCACAGCACAGCGCAGCACAGCGCAGCTCGGCTCAGCTTACCGCCTACAGGCATCTCCTCCTTTACTTGTCCTCTCTTCCCTGTTCTTCTCCCGCTCCTCTCCTCTCCTCTCCTCTTTTTCTCTTCTCTTCTCTTCTCTTCTCTTCTCTCCTCTCCTCTTTTTCTCTTCTCTTCTCTTCTCTTCTCTTCTCTTCTCTTCTCTTCTCTTCTCTTCTCTTCTCTTCTCTTCTCTTCTCTTCTCTTCTCTCCTCTTCTCTCTCTTCTCCTCTCCTCTCTTCTCTTCTCTTCTCTTCTCTTCTCTTCTCTTCTCTTCTCTTCTCTTCTCTTCTCTTCTCTTCTCTTCTCTTCTCTTCTCTTCTCTCCTCTTCTCTTCTCTTCTCGCCTCCTCTACGGC
>NC_085876.1:45380934-45390934 GCF_034702125.1 Engraulis encrasicolus
GAGAGAGAGAGAGAGAGAGAGAGAGAGAAAGAGAAAGAGAAAGAGAGAGTCATAGGCCCCTACATCATCTTCTGACCTGATGAAAACTTTCAGGCACCGCACCGTACATCACGCAGCTGCTGTCTCTATACTAAGCATGTTATATGCTCCTGTGCCAAGGGGCCATACACCTCCAGTGTGTGTGTGTGTGTGTGTGTGTGTGTGTGTGTGTGTGTGTGTGTGTGTGTGTGTGTGTGTGTATGTGTGTGTGTGTGTGTGAGAGAGTGTGTGTGCATGTGTGCAACTTTTTAGGCATGTGTATGCCTGTGACTTTGTGTCCGCGACTGTGCGCACTGTGTGTCTTTGTGTGCACACTGTGTGTCTTTGTGTGCACACACTCTGTGTGTGTGTGTGTGTGTGTGTGTGTGTGTGTGTGTGTGTGTGTGTGTGTGTGTGTGTGTGTGTGTGTGTGTGTGTGTGTGTGTGTGTGTGTGTGTGTGTGTGTGTGTGTGTGTGTGTGCAGCTGCTGCCCATTCACTAACCATGTTATATGTACTTGGTGACCCCTCCGTTGCGCCTCAATACATTTTAAAGCTCCCAGGGCACACCATGGCAAGCCATAAATAACACTTGGTTTCCGTTCTTGGTGTGTGTGTGTGTGTGTGTGTGTGTGTGTGTGTGTGTGTGTGTGTGTGTGTGTGTGTGTGTGTGTGTGTGTGTGCGTGTGCGTGTGCGTGTGCGTGTGCTTTTGCCTGTGCCTGTGCGTGTGCGCGCGCGTGTGTGTGTTTGTGTTTCTTCTGAATACCAAAAGGCTTTACTTGACACACACACAAGCACCCGCACGCGCACGCACACCACCTTTGATAATGTACAGGCAAAGTCACACTCCATAAGAATGAAAGCAGAATGTTCCAGAACGAACGAGAGAGAGAGAGAGAGAGAGAGAGAGAGAGAGAGAGAGAGAGAGAGAGAGAGCATATGTAAATACCTAAATCTGAACATTTGGGGACCATTTTCCCAAAGCCCTATACTACAATCCTGAAACTCAGTGATTTGCACCATGTGTCGCGTGTGTGCGTCCGCTGCTGTTTGATCTTGGGGACAATTTCTCCTTTGTTGTTTCCACCAGCGTGTCATTACTCTTTGGGCTTTGGGGGTTAATGAATAGTCTCCGGCGTAATGCTCTGGGACGCTTGCCCCGTAACGCGAACCAAATGTGGGACCCCGAATTGTCCCCAGTCCCCACGATCTGGCTGTCTCTTCCCATGCAACCAGGGCCACAGACAGCCTTGGCTGGGCCCCGGGACAAAGTAATCGGAAAGACCCTCAATACATATAATGTCATCTGGGCTTGCATGCCCAAGGGTTGCACCCAGGGTTCGAATCTGACTTGGGTCATTTGCCATCCCTACCCCGTCTCTCTCTCCACATTAGGGCAGTCATGGGTGAGCGGTTAGGGCGTCAGACTTGCATCCCAGAGGTTGCCGGTTCGACTCCCGACCCGCCAGGTTGGTGGGGGGAGTAATCAACCAGTGCTCTCCCCCATCCTCCTCCATGACTGAGGTACCCTGAGCATGGTACCGTCCCACCGCACTGCTCCCCATGGGGCGCCACTGAGGGCTGCCCCCTTGCACGGGTGAGGCATAAATGCAATTTCGTTGTGTGCAGTGTGCAGTGTTCACTTGTGTGCTGTGGAGTGCTGTGTCACAATGACAATGGGAATTGGAGTTTCCCAATGGGCTTTCACTTTCACTTTTCACTTCGCTTTCGCTTTCACATTCGCTTCCTGTCGCTCTTCACTGTCCTGTCTGTAATAAAGGCGAAAAAGCCCATACAAAATACATTACAAAAAAACAATGTCATGGAGAAGCAATTCTGTCCCTCCGCTTCCTTCCACCGCCCAGGACATCCACCCTTTTTGCCCCAGCCCCTGTGAGCTTTCCTGCATGCAACTTCTCTCTGGTTGACCTCCTTGAAAGAGCGAGCGTGTCATTTGGTTTCCATGGTCTTGTGAAGCCCTGTGTGACTACATAAAACTGGAAGTGATTGTGGTATTGTACATAGGGAAGCTTCTGCTGGTTCTGCACATCAAAGCATTACTACAGTACACAGTAGAGCAGATGTCCCATCATGCCATGCATGGAGCCAGGGATGGACTGGCCATCTGGCATAGCGGGCATTCTCTCTGGTTGACCTCTGTGAAACAGCGAGCGTGTCATTTGGTTTCAGTGGCCTGGTGAAGCCCTGTGTGACTACATAAAAGTGGACGTGATTGCAGGATTGTACAGTACAGAGGGAAGCTTCTGCTGGTTTTGCACATCAAAGCATTACCACAGTTACAGTATAAAGTAGAGCAGATGTCCCATCATGCCATGCATGGAGCCGTACACGGCTGGACTGACCATCTGGCATAGCGGGCATTTCCTGGTGGGCCCTGCACCCTCATGGGCCCCTATTTTCAGAAATATGAAGAATTATGAGGGGCCCCTGTCAGCCAAACGGCCCATTGTTTCCGGGTTCTACTATTGCAAGGGGGAAGGGGGGCGAAATCCCCCTTTAGGCAGACCTAAGGACTGTTCTATTCATTGAAAGAATAATTTATGACACGCCCCTTTAGGCAGACCGGAACCTGGTCATGTTAGGTGCCCATAGCAACCTATTACATTGGCATATCTCTATATACTTAAAGAATCTCTGTCCAAATTCTTCCCATTCACCACCTAGCTGTCCACATGGAGGTAGGAGATACTATCACCATTTCCCAATGTCAAGTGTTCTAGCCTTGGTGGTGCGTGAAAACGCCCAGTGATTGGATACTCTGCGGAGCTCACCAAAGAGTATCCAAGCACTGGGCGTTTCACTCACTACCAAGGCTGCAACGCTTGACATTGGGAATTGGTAAGTGTCTTTACAGCCACAATGGTCCGTCTTAAACTGATCTGCCCTGAAGTATACTGAGACGAGCAAAGAATGAATGGCAACAAAATCTAAGTGTAAAAACACACACAGAGAAATGCACAGACACACAGATACACATACTATGTGTGTGTGCACAAAGACACAGTGTCATGTTGTACAAGACAGACAGTGGGGAAAAGAGAGAGGGCAGACTCTTTGTGAGAGACAGTATTTAGACATGTTTCCATGGAGAGAGCATAGGAGAAGCTTTCACTTTGAGCTGAAAATAATGACAGAAAAAAAGCTAAACATGAGAATGTGAAAGTACTACCTCAGTCCGATGACACAATCAAAGCTGTTGAGCTCCCTGACATTTTAGTTTTTGCCAGGCTTTTCCCCTTCTTTGTCTATTACATTATAGCTGAAGTGCCACTCTTAAACATGACATCCTCTTATCCGCCTTCCAGAAGAGACATAAGAGCAACTCCCATCCCTCAAGATGAAGACAGTGGGAAAGTCAAGCAGCTTTTTACATCAAAAACATCTTCCATGCTCCGTATGAGATCACAATAGATGCACTACTACGTACATCTTGTATAAAACCCGCCTCTACCCGGCTTTATCGTCATGACGATTGATCATTTGGCAGTTTAGGCAGACGGCCTTTGAACATAACTGCTCTTCAAGTTGTGAGCTTCACAATAGGAACTCAACGTTTTTTTTTCTTCTTAAAGAGTCATCAAAAAATTGTCTCTTGTTGGCGTTCAAAGACACGTCTTTAGGCCTGCGGGGTATGCTGTTTCTGTCTTTCTGTCTGTCTGTCTATCTGTCATGGAAGATTCCTTATGCCAGCTTGTGCTGTCAAAAAATCGTGGCTTTGAACTTTTCATCAAAGTGCACCATGACAGTTAATCCATTGGGCAAAATGATCATGCTAGTATGAAGCCACTTGCACTCACACTGTCGCTGTCATTCTTTCTTTCTCTGTCTCAGTCCCTGTCTCTCTCTGTCTCGCTCTCTATCTGTGTGTGTGTGCACGTGTATATATCAATGGGAAGTTCAATGAGACTAATAATCATGCATTGTGTTGCTGTGGTCTCTGCACAAATGCACCAAAAACGTTGGCATTAGCACCAAATAAATCGCTGATAGAAGTGCATGCACATCAGCATGAAACTATGCAGTGGCACAACAGAGAATGATCGGAGGGGCTTTAGCGTTGCTTCATTGCCTGCAAGCAATAAGGAGACAAGAACAATGAGTCCCGCAGCATATTTTTTGTTTCTTAGCACCTTTGAAGATCAAGGTCAAATGTCATGATTTCACTATCTGTGTGAGCCTGATATCTCCTGATTAATTCGATATAACACTTGGTTGTACACCCTTGTAGGGAGGCATGGCGGGAGCATTTTTAATAGGTGTGGAGGTGATCGAAAGAGATCAAATATAGTCACTTGGCCTATAAAGAGCTGACTCTAGTTTACTCTACGCAGAGACATGCCCAGGACTGGACTAGGACAGAAATAGGACCCGGGCACTGACTCAACGGTGGGCCCCGCACCCTAATGGTACCCAATTTTCAGAAATGTGAAAAAATAACTTTTTTTACATTTCTGAAAATAGGGGCCCATGAGGGTGCAGGGCCCACTGGGAAATGCCATATGGTATTGCCATATGGTCAGTCCAGCCAGACACGCCAACAAGCCCTTAATGGGCATCGCGTGCCCAGCGCCCACCAGACCTCAGCAGGTACCGTAGACAGTCCTTGGGAATGAAGTAATCAACAAGCTTACATGAGCATGACTTGTGTCTACAGAGAGTTATATCTCTCCAAATCTCTCTCTCTCTCCCTCTTCTCTGTCTCCTCTGCCTCTCTCCCGGTCGGTCTGTCTATCTGTCTATCTGTCTGTCTGTCTGTCTGTCTCTCTCTCTCTCTCTCTCTCTCTCTTCTGCTTTCTTCTCTCACCCGATTCCTCTCTCTCTAGCACTCCAGTTCCTGCATAGTATGCCTATTTTATTTCTCCCTCTGTCACCCCGCACCCACACCCAGCTCGTCTTGCGTTCCCTCTCTGTGCCAGTGAAGAAATGCTGTTCATGTGTGCAGTCAGGGAGAAACGCAGAGACACAGACACACACGCACGCACGCACGCACGCACACACACACACACACACACACACACACACACACTGACCGTACTGTCTGGTGCAGTGAACCCTGTCCAAGCAGACATCTGCTGTTAAAATGGGGACTTGTTTGCTTCTCAGTGAGACTTTTTCCATTTGCACATTTTCCGTGTCACCCTGGTCAGCCACCGTGCAAGTATCTTTCCACGGCCAGGAGACACAACAAACTATATGTCTGTGATAAAGAAAAGCTTAACCTGTTAAGACATGGATCCTTGAATAAATTTGATGCTACCTGAATGGCAATGAATAATTCCTTATATACTGCCAAAGGCTCTGTGTAACGTTGGAGTAGTGTGGTAGGAAAGTAGTTATGTCCTTTCAACCGCTATTGTAGTGTTCCATTGGTGTTCCATTAGGCCTATGGGACTACTTGGATATGGACACAAATCAAGGGCGCTCTCTTTAAATTATGCCAATAGATACATAGTCTTTAGGGCTACCACCCTGGCTGTTTACCAATGTCCAGTTACGACCAGTCTAAGCTAAGACCATTGGGTGCAACTGGCCCCAGTGTTCTAGCCTTGCTAGGATGTGAAACGGGCAGTCATTGGTCCTTACCGTTGTGCTTATTTCATAGAGCATCTTGACCTACATATTTGAGCGCTGAGTTCAGGTGGGAGGGGAAGACGTTATTGAGGGTTGATACAATTACATCTGGTTTTGCTCAAACATTGACGTTTGGTCGTCACAATACATGTAATACGTCTCTGCCAAACTACAAACAGCTAGATGGTAAAATCTCCTTCCCCTGCTCCATCCCCCATTTGGCTGGGATGCTACTGATGACACTGCTGGAAAGTGTATAGAGAATGAAAGAAGTATCGTTAAACCTTTCAGAATGAAGAAATTAAGGGTTTATTTGCAAAACGTTGACGATTGACATTTTGTATTGGACATTCCATTGCATTGTATTGCCAAATGCTGTTTTTTTATGGGTTTAAAAAGTATATTCCCAAAATATTAGAATGGCAACAATTCACACAAAGGTGATAGGACCTCTGACCAGTCATTTCCAATAATAACATGCAAAAGTCAAAAATGGTGGATACACCGTTTTGCAAATAAACTCTTCAAACGTAAAAAGAAAAGAGAAAGTAGAAAAAGAAAAGAAAGACAAGAAAAGGTACGAGGACGAGGAAGACAGACCTGGACCGGCTATCGTGTGGTCACCTCAAGAACAACCATGACAACAGCTACAACAACAGTCAATATCAACAAACATCAACATCAACACTGACATCAACAATAAAAGAAACAAAATCAAAGAAAAAATAAGAAAAATAAACAAACTTAAACACCAAAAATTGTTCTCTGTTTCAGAGTGTCCCTTCATCTTTGGTATAAAAATGGCCATCCCTCTGGCTGCATGTCCACAACTAGGAAAGTCTACAGAAATTGTCAACAATTTCTTCTATTGCTTTTTGCACTGATTGGTTTTAGACCATAAGCTCCTACTGAATCTACCAAGTTGAATCATTGCAAGTAATTTTTTCTTCTGTTTTTATTTTTTTTATTTCTTTTTTTCATTTGTCTTTTTGTCATGGTTTTTTATTTTTTATTTTTTATTCATTTTCTGTCTTCGCAGTGGGACAAGCAAAGCGGGCTAAAAACATGTTAACGTCATAAAAAAGGTCAAAGATTGCAGATAAAAAGCACTAAAGATATCGACAGCAATTTCTTTTTTTTGCCATGTAAAATTATAACCATGGTAATAAAAAACAGCTTCATCATTTGCAAGAAACTGCATTTACTAAAACGCAGTACACATGTGATTCTTTTAACATCTGTGTGGAAAATCTCAAACGCCTTGTGTCCTCCTATTTCTGCCCCACATTATTTTGCATCTCATCTTTAAAATTCAGACTCTCACACAGCAAATACCCCGAAAAACGTTTTTTTTTCTTCTTTGTTTGTTTTCTTCAAATGAAGAAATGAAAAGCTCATGTCTTATGAAATCTGTACAGCTTATTTGATAGGTTTATCTCTTTATCTCTAGACTCTGTGTGTGTGTGTGTGTATAGCTCTCCATACCACTGAGAAGTGCGAGGAGCCAATAGAACAACGCACTTCTGTTTCAAACGAGACATGTATGGGACGCCGTGCCGGTGACGTGACGTCCTCCAACTTAAGGCAATAAACAGTCAAGAAAAAACACATTATTGAGGATCTCTATAAAACTAAAATTTTTGAAAAGGAAGGAAATAAAAATTGAGGAAGTGTGAAAAAAGAAACGTTAGCTTAATATCTGAGGAAGACCATCTGCAGTTCTCCAAAATCCTCCAAATTCCTCATCTGTTCCAAAAAAATAAACCTTGTCGTTCCTACCTGTATGTGCGCTCACCTTTGTTGTCTTTATATATATTTTTCATTTTTTTTTGTTGTCATTTTATACATTTTTTTCTTTTTGAGGAGTTTCTTGGAGAAAGATCTCAAGACCCAAATCATCATCCCAGCTGGCGTGTTAGCCAATGATACCTTGTCAAGCGTTGCCATGGAGTTCTCACAGCGGCCAGTGCAGCATCCTCTTCCCTCCGTCTCTCATCTCTGGCCAGGTAGGACACAGCCATAAAAAAGTTTCTCTCTTTTCATTTTTTCCCCGTTTTTTTTCTTCTGTTTTGATGATTTTTTGGGGGGTTTCTTTTTCTTCTTTTTTTGTTGTGCCTGGGTAATCTGGAAGCGGTCTGTCCGTTTGTCTCTTTTTCTCCATCACTCATCCTCTTCTCATTTCTTTTTCTCTCTCACTGTTTCAAGGCAACGCTGTCTCTGGTACATTCTCCCTGTCCTGTTGTTATCTGAGGGAGTGGATAGATAGATAGATAGATAGATAGATAGATAGATAGATAGATAGATAGATAGATAGATAGATAGATAGATAGATAGATAGATAGATAGAGAGATAGGGGGATGAGACAAAAGAAAACATTTATACAGTATGTTATATGATAAGATGATATGGTTCTCGGACTTTATAGAATGTGCTGAACATATATATACGTAGATCTCCCTGGGCCATGTGCAACAGAAAGTCATACATCCAGGGGTGAGTTTCTCAAAAGAGAAGTTGTTAGCCTGTTAGCAACTTCGGTAGTTGCCAATGGAAAAATGCATTGAAAACAGCAAAGTAGCTAATGTAGTTAGCAACTTTGGTTTTGAGAAATTCACCCCAGAGTTGTTCCACAAAAGGAGCATTCAGGACCCGAATTTTGATGAAGAAAAAGGTGATTTTATTGTAATATTCTAATGATGTGAATTTTCTACTTATGGTGTGTGTGTGTGTGTGTGTGTGTGTGTGTGTGTGTGTGTGTGTGTGTGTGTGTGTGTGTGTGTGTGTGTGTGTGTGTGTGTGTGTGTGTGTGTGTGTGTGTGTGTGTGTGTGTGTGTGTGTGTGTGTGATCATACTTGTTCTGGTAGGGGTAGTGATCTCCGCTGGTGTCCACTGTCATCTGGGGCTGGGGGGCTCCCACGTCTGAGGAAGGGGCCACGGACTGGGGAGACCCATCAGTCACAACACCCTGTCTCACACACACACACACACACACACACACACACACACACACACACACACACACACACACACACACACACACACACACACACACACACACACACACACACACACACGTGCACACCCCCACCCACACACACACACACACACAAGCACACACACACACGCACACACACGCACACACACACACACACAGACGCACACACACACACACACACACACATACATGAACAGAGAACAGTTATAGGACATATCTTCTTTACGTTTCTCTCTGTTTTCATTCAAATCCTCATGCCACAGCTGCACATGCCCCAGCAAAACATGACAACAAACTCTTCTCTTTTTCACTCTCCTACCTAGCCTGATAAACTAGACTAAACGTTAGTTTGGATGTTTGATTTAGTCTTGCCCCGACGAATGATACATCCGAAGATTGTTGATGAGAACAACCCGTTGTCTTGCTCTGACCAATCAGCGCCATCTTTCATGTTGTTTTGCTTTCCCAGCGTTGCAGGCTTCGTCAACACTCCCTCAAAACCCCGCCTGCTTTGATTCAAAACAAATGTCTGCGTTGTGATTGGTTTGCCAGATTCAGGGCAGTTTGGCAGTTCACGGCTATGGATCAAAAATAAAGAAATTTGGTAACACTTTATTTTAGGGATAATAATAATATGAATATAATAATGACATGATATGAACTTGAGACACATGGTAAGGGGCCATATATATAAGGGCCATAATTAACAGCAAATTAGCTATAACCTAATTCTTTAGTAAGGGTTAATAATCACTACTTAATGCCACATTAAAAACATATACATTTTTGTTAATTCACATTTTAAACATTAGTAAGCAGTTACTTAACTATTAGATAACTATTACCATGTTTCACAAGTTCATAGCATATAATTATTTAAGCAATATGACCCGAGTGGGAGGGATGATGTGCACTGACATCCTCCCTGGTGTGGTTCGGCCATAGGCACGAAGCCGAAGGCTGAGTGCCGTCGGCAATCACACCAGGGAGGATGTCAGTGCACATCATCCCGACCACGAGGGTCATATTGCTTTTATACAATAGTTCATTTGCAACAAAATACCAGAATAAATGTTCGAATTCGTGTTTATTAGTTACCTTAATCATACTTTGTTTACCTGCTCCGCTAAGCAAAGTAGTTCCGAATTGATTGTATGGTTGCTATGCAATGACGAGCTGACAAGCTGACAGCGCCAGCGCGCAAAGTTCCATGAAACGGTGTGAAGTGCATTTCTGTGTGGACTGCTACTGGGCTTCGCTTACTAAAATGATGCATGATAAATGAAAACACTGTGCAACTTCAACATTTTAGTTAGATGCCTATTTTATAAGCCTTTTTCAGCCGATATTGATTTTCACATTTTTGTGGACCGCAAACTTGCTGCTAGCTGCGT
>NC_085876.1:45400934-45403434 GCF_034702125.1 Engraulis encrasicolus
GTGTGTGTGTGTGTGTGTGTGTGTGTGTGTGTGTGTGTGTGTGTGCGTGCATGCGCGCACACACATTCATACAATTACCCATTTACTTTAATGTCAGAAAGTCAGTTACCACAGCCAATATAGTATCTCTACATACCAGTGTTTCTCAACCTTTTTCTAGGCGAGGCACCCTTTCAATTCTTGAAAAATCTCAAGGCACCCTAAACCAACAAGCCGTAACATGGCATCGCATCCGATACCACACAAGCTTAGAAAAGTAACGCATTTGGAGACGTCACACAACCTACGTTCGAAGTTGCAGCTTTAACCTATCTCTAACAAGCTATGTGTATGCCATACTGGGGCAACCTAAATTTAGGCTACTTTATGTGAGTAAATGGTAGATGAAATATTCCTCTGACTAAGCATTTATTTATTAATTTAGAAAAATATGTATTATATGACATCATTTATTCAGGTCAATTCCACATACAGCCAGCCACGTTACCGCGGCACCCCTGAGGGGGGCGTGAGGCACCCCAGGGTGCCCCGGCACCCGGGTTGAGAAACACTGACATATCACATAAATCAAGTAATACATATTGACAAACATTTGATTGATGTGACACAGGGCTTACAAGGGACAAAGGACCTTGAATGAAAAGCCTAATCTTGGACGTGAGACTGTCTAGACATCAAATAAAGATGTATTGTAAATTCTGCATACAGATAATGTTCTGTTTATATTGACATTTGAATACACACGTACACTGTGTGCGGAATTATTAGGCAAACATGTTTTTGGACCATATTGTCTTTTTTATGCATATTTTCCAACAGGAATCTATATGAACATGAAAACCTATGGGATTTAAGCATTCCAGGCAATGCATATTTGTATAAAAAGATAGGGGTGTGGTCGAAGGTGCCCAACACCTTATATCAGGTGTGCATAATTATTAGGCAACTTTGTTTTCTTCTGGGAAAATGGAGAACAAAATAGATCTAACAAACTGTGAAAAGTCTATAAACAATTTTGAAGTCTTCTAGAGGGATGTGGCTGTCTTAAAATTGGCAAGACGTTGGTCACGTTAGCACAAAACTATCAAATGCACCGTTAGAAAGTCATCAGTCTCATAAGAAATGTCACTACCAAAAATTGAGAAGAATTAAAGGTGAAATACAAAAAAAACATTACCCTGCAGTCCTATCATATTCCAGAATAGAAACCTACACCAAGTGTCCATTAGAACAGGGTATTAAGCACTCAGAGACATGGCCAAGGTAAGAAGGGATGACACCAGACAACCATTTAACAAGTTAATTAAGTCAAGACTGGGTCAAAAATACCGGGGGACAGAGTTTTCAAAGGTATTATGGATGTGGGAAAGTGACTCTTGACGGACAGGGTGGATGAGCCCATGGCTGGATCTTTGAGAGGAAGAAATTGCATCTTTTAAGAAGACAATGGTATTTCTGCAGTACTTTGCTGGCATTTGAGTGGAACTCAGGAACTCATCTGAGTGTGCACATTACTGATCTAGCCATAGGCTCATCTACCTGGTCAATTAACAGTCACTTTCACTAGTTCATAAAACAATTGAAAAACCTGTCTAAAGACATTTCTTGACCCAGCCTTGACTTAAATTTCTTGTAGAGTGGTATTCAGGTTTCAGCTTGTTTTACCTTGGCCATGTCTCTGAGTGCTGAATACAGTGTTCTTGTGGACACTCAATGTAGGTTTCGGTTCTGGAATATAACAGCACTGCAAGGTAATAGTTTTGTGGTATTTTCATCCACAATTCTTCTCAATCTGGCAGTTACTTTGTGAGCACATGTCATGTGACACAGATGGCTTTGTAACAGTGTATTAGATGGACATGACCAATATTTCAAGACAGCCACACCCCTCTGGAAGACTTCAAAATTGTTTATAGTCTTTTCAGAGTTTGTTAGATCTCTTTTGTGGCCCATTTTACCATAGGAAAAAAGTTGCCTAATAATTATGCACATTAATTATGGCCTGATATAGGTTATTGGGCTCGTAAGATCACACCATATCTTATTATACCAATATGCATGATCTGGAATGCTTAAATCCAATATGTGTTCATGTCCATAAAGGCTGTTTGCGGAAAATATGTATAAAATGGACGATATGGTCAAAAAACTTGTTTGCCTAATAATTCTGCACACAGTGTACACATGTATGCACACACGCAAACACACACACACACACACACACACACACACACACACACACACACACACACACACACACACACACACACACACACACACACACACACACACACACACACACACTGCAGCCCTAGAGAGAGAGAGAGAGAGAGAGAGAGAGAGAGAGAGAGAGAGAGAGAGACTGAGAGAGAGAGAGACTGAGAGACCGAGACAGATACTGCGTACATCAAGTTTAGTATATGTTTATGTATTCATGAAATGTTTTCAAAGGTCTGGGTTTCCCTCCATGAATCCTCTTGTCTCACCCTCATTTCCTGCC
>NC_085876.1:45413434-45423434 GCF_034702125.1 Engraulis encrasicolus
TGCAGACAGTTCTCTGTAAGACTCTGTGTGTTTGTGTTCGTGTGTGTGTTCACTCCAAATGGGTGAAGTGTATTCTTTCTAAGACAGTAAGTTTAAATGCGTGTGAATGTTTGTGTGTCCGTGTTTGTGTTTGTCCGTCTGCTCTCTCTCATGGAGGAGGAGGGGGAGAGCACTGGTTAATTTACTCCCCCCACCAACCTGGCGGGACGGGAGTCGAACCGGCAACCTTTGGGCTTCAAGTCTGACACCCTAACCGCTTACCTATGACTGACTCAAATCGAAAAAAAACCCCCAAATTTTCCAAAACGCATGTATACACACCGACTAACTGTTTTGATAGTTTGCCAACATCCTATACCAGACTTGCCTGCAAAGGCAGACCTTTATTGACACAGGCACACCACATACGGTGCGTGTACAGGAAGCTTTCAGCCTTGTCTCCAATGACAGGTTTTACTGCAGTAAGACTTCACATCTTACTTACGGTCTGCGCAGACTGTGCCAGGCACTCAGCTTTGTTGGTGTGTTAGGAAGAAGCCCCCTTGCTGAGACGTGCTGTGCCTGTGACATACTGCAGTCAGAGAGAGTAGAGAGAGAGAGGTTCCATTGGCCCATTGTTTCCTGGTTCTATGTTTTGGGGGGAAATTTAGGCAGACCTAGGCAGACCTAAGGACTGTTCTATTCAATGCTAGGAGCATTATGACACGCCCCTTTAGGCAGTCCGGAACCTGGTCACATTAGGTGCCCATAGCAACCTATTATGTTGGCATATCTCTATATACTTAAAGAATCTCCACTGCAGTGGTTCCCAAACTGGGGGTCGGGACCCCTTAGGGGGTAGCAGTGGTACTGAAGGGGGTCGCGGACGAAGGGGCTTGTATTCACTTGTATGGTTATTAATAGATGTATTTGCTGTCTTGTGGATTTCTAGCAATATTAGCGGACAATGGAAAATCTAGCAATATTAATGGACAAAAAATTGCCTTTGATTTTTGTCCATTATTTTTTCTAGATTTTCCATTAATAGTTTGTCCGCTAATATTTCTGGAAATCCATTGCTACGCTAAGACTGGTGGGTGGTGGGATCGTAAAAATATTCTTAAGTCCAAAAGGGGGTCTCTGCTGAAAAAGTTTGGGAACCACTGACATACTTGCATGCCAGTTTCTCAGCTGTCTTGAGTAGAGAGAAGTGGCTGTGGGTGCTCAGCCGGTAGAGAATTACAACTGCTGAGCACTTTTCTGTGCAGACAGACACTACAGAGTAAGACCTTATAGTGACTCTGTGTGTAGTGTGACAGTGTGCTACAGAGTAAGACCTTATAGTGACTCTCTGTGTATAGTGTGACAGTGTGCCAACTTGGGTAAAATTGACTGGTCCTATACTAAGGCTTTTTCAGTGAGCGTACAATTGAATTCCAGCAGCACTGCAACCATTTCTGTTACTGTAGACTTCAATGTGCCTGTGAGGTACGTATGCTGCCTTCTTCTAAGCCTTGTCTGTATCGGACAGTTGTCACTGAGGCTCCTCACTGAGTATGGCATATCGGAATATCTAAAAAACTGATATACCCGCTACCTGCACCTCGAAACCTCTGGTGTGCGTTGGTTTCCTCCTTCAAAATATCGGAATAAAAAGTGATTTGCACAAAGAAATGTGTCCCATCCGTAAAATCAAGCATGATCGTGGGACTTGCATGGCTTACATGCGAAATTTCTTTAATGTTGTCCCATTAAAAGATACACTTACAACTCTTCAGAAATGTGACGAACTGGTCTATTCCAAATGACCTGGTTTGACCTGTCCAATTCAACCAGATGACTGCTCAAACTAATGAATCCAGGTTTCCCATCCCTGTCTGTCAGGCAACTCTAGTACTACAACGGTAAGTAGCCTACTTACTACTAAGACATTGCAAGCCAGTGTGTCACCCTTCTCTGCGTAGACAGTCCTGCTGAGGCTGCTCAGCGAGGAGTACAGTGCCAATGCCAACACGTCAGCACTGTCAGCAGGGGTGGACTGGGGGAGAAATAGGGCCTGGGCACTTTTGGCTTAATGGGGCCCCCACTCAGAATTAGCAATGCAGAACTGACTCACCGGTGGGCCCCACACCTTCGTGGGCCCCTATTTTCAGAAATTTTCTGAAAATAGGGGTCCACAAGGGTGCAGGGCCCACCGGGAAATGGCCGCTATATGCCAGATGGCCAGTCCAACCCTGCTCAGCACTGTCAGTGTGGACAGCTCCATCCTAAGACTTTGAGCATGATTCTTCCTGTGAGGACGTGTAGACCGCCAATCCATTGACAGATCCTGCTACGACTTCAAACTGCTTACAGTAGCATCTCTGTCTTCCTGGTATAGATCCTACAAACACTCCTACAGTACAGAATACTGTAGTGGAATGTCAGTCATGTCTGCACACACAGGCACACACACACACACACACACACACACACACACACACACACACACACACACACACACACACACACACACACACACACACACACACACACACACACACACACACACACACACACACACACACACACCCATGCAGGCACGCACGCACACACACACGCACAGACACAAACAATCCTACAAAGACGTTTACAGTACATAATACTGTTGTAGTGTGTCAGTCATGTCCGCACACACAGGCTTGATGAAGGCTTTGTCAGTCTCAGCCTCATTCTGCTCTGGAGGAAGTGAAAGTGAAGTGAAAGCCCAACTGGCAAACTCCATCTCCCATTGTCATTGTGACACAGCACTCCACAGCGCACAAGTGTTCACTGCACACTGCACACAACAAAATTGAATTTATACTTCACCTGTGCAAGGGGGCAGCCCCCAATGGCGCCCCGAGGGAGCAGTGTGGCGGGACGGTACCATGCTCAGTGTACCTCAGTCATGGAGGAGGATGGGGGGAGAGCACTAGTTAATTACTCCACCCACCAACCTGGTGGGTCGGGAGTCGAACCAGCAACCTTTGGGCTACAAGTCTGACGCCCTAACTGCTTACCAAAGACTGACAACTGACCAAGAAGAAGTGAGGATTACACTAACTAAATCTCATAAATGACAAGTTTGAATTGATAAGCGTCATCTTTTATTTGGAAACTAACAGAGTTCTTCAATGGATTTAATATCAATGATAATTAATAATAACAATAAAACAACATTTATTCATAAAATATTTGGGAATATATTTCATACTATGAGTAAGCCTTGTAACAAGCAGGAGCGGGGCTATATGGGGGGCAAGTGGGGCATTTGGCCCTTGGCCCAGCGCCCTCCTGTATGGGTGTGGGGGGTCCTATTGTGACCATGGCAGGTCGTATGGGGGGCCCCATCATTGTTTTGCCCTGGGGCCCTGTATGCAATTGTTCCGCATGTGGTAACAAGTCCTTCAATCGTGTACCTAATCACAAAGACGAATGATTAACGGCAAAATGTTGCAGAGTGTCACTTTAATAGTAGTTCAATAAATAGTGCGCAATAAAGCCGTGTCCTTAATTGCCCTGGCTTGGCTTCTGTCCCCTACTAAAGTTGCCTTCCCAGAATAGGAGCCGCCACTATTCTGTGCCAGGATTGGGCTGGGTGAGAAATAGGGCTGGGCACTTTTGGCTTAAAGTGGGCCCTCAAAATTACCGGTACAGAACTGACTCACCGGGGGGCTTTCACCCTCGTGGGCCCCTATTTTAAGAAATGTTGAAAACATGTTTTTTTTTACATTTCTGAAAATAGGGGCCCACGAGGGTGCAGGGCCCACCGGGAAATGCCCGGTAGGCATGAATAGGAGCCGCCACTGTTCTGAGCTCAAGTCATTTCGCCGTCGTTGCTAACTGCACTCAAGACCACAGAAATTAGCTTTTAATGGCGCAGAGTAAACAGCAGTTCATCATCGCTATTTTTAAAAAGTACAACCAACCGCACACACACGCAGACGCACGCGCACGCACGCACACACACATACACACACACACACATGAACGAATGATTGTACACATGCACCCACAAACATTCACACACACAGACACAAACATACACACACATAAACACACACACACACACACACGCACGCACGCACGCACGCACGCACGCACGCACGCACGCACGCACGCACGCACGCACGCACGCACGCACGCACACACACACACAAACACACACACACACACACACACACACACACACGCACACACACACACACACACACACACACACACACACACACACACACACACACACACAATAGATCCTGCGCCAGCTGTGGCACCAAGTTGACTCCAGTACCAGTGGCAATTTGGACCACTGTTGGCCGGGCTGAACTGGGACTTTTATTGGAGCGAATAACAAGGGGATAATAACAAGGAGCAAGTGACACACACCAGCTGTGTTTCTCAAAGATTAAAAACAGGGGTTATGGAAATGGTAGGGATAGGGTGTGTGTGCGTGCGTGCCTGCAAGAATGCATGTGTTGGTGTTCACGTGTATGTGGGCAGGCGCGGAGTGGCCATCGGGAGATCGGGGACTTGTCCCGGTGGGCTGCGGCCGCGAAATGTATTTCAGTGGCCGCATTACGTTCTCAGTCGTCCTCAAAGAGTGTGTGTTGTTTCAAAGGTTATCTAACTACATTTCAGATCTCATGCTAAAACAAGTTGACTCACCAATATATATACCGTCTACCCGACCGCAATACCTCAGTGACGGTGTCAAACAGTAAATTGACCACACCCCTTCTCTACTGATAATGTTCATACACCGTAGATCGCGGAAGTTTACTAGATCTTAGTAACATAGTTTCGTTTTCAGTATTGCAAGAACCTGTGATATTTAGATTGGTTACCAAGGGATGGAAATATTAGTAAGTTGTGATTTATTTTTCGATTTCCACATGACTGTTACAGTTTACAGTCTGCCACTCCAGATTCACTTCTTCTGTGGTTATTGACTTGGGTTACGAACAGACTCCACCAAGTGGTAAGGAAGTGAACTGCAGCTAAGCAGGAAAACACGTTGTACATGTTTTGATGGCATTGGTTTGTTAGAACTAGCGGTAGGCCTATATCTCCTTACAGTCGAAATAATGTTATATCATACATATATTTATATGTGGCACATTTAGCATGTAGCCTATGTAATGTCTGAAGAAATGGAACAAAATAATTACCACACAAGATTCTGATGTGAGCAGTGCTGGGTGTGTAGCCTAAACTGTGGATTAAAATGTAATTGCAAGAAACAAAGACATTTGCTGCGACGAAGACAGCGTTTTAAGGTAGGCCTACACCGTTTGGTTATTCATTTTGTTGACTTATGGTTGTGCTTTGAAGTAGCATAGGTTTGGCTTAGTTGCTGCATGGTGGGTTTATTGCACAATGTAGACAGACTTTTTGTAAGCTATAGCCTACTCTTCTAAAAATCCCCACACTCAAAACTTTGTGCCCGTGCTCATCCTGTCTTCCTTAAACGATATTTCAATAGGCCTACAAACTGTCAAAATGACAGTGGAGTGCATATTTTCATGGAACAGTAGCGTGATGTAGCCTAACCTGCAATGTTCTATGGTGAATGCTTTGGACTGTGTGATGATGGCTGTGTAGGCCTATTTCATCAAGTGTAGGCTACAATTCTCCACTTCAGGTTGATATTTTGACAACATTAATGTCCACATGTAGTAGGCATACGACTGCAGATTTCGTGGTTTTTGTCTTTTTGGTTAGGGAACCATGTTGTTCGCGTTGTTGTTTTTTTTCTTTTTTGGTGTTGGTGGGGGGGTAATAAGGGCCTCCCGGTGGGAAAACTCTTCCCACTCCGCCCCTGTGTGTGGGCGTGTGTGTGTGTGTGTGTGTGTGCGTGCCGGTTCACGTTTGTGTGCATGTTTATATGTTTGTATGGAGGAGTTGACTTGTATTAGTGTTGATGCTTGTGCCTTTGAGTTTCACTGCAGATATGGCACGAGAAGGCACGGCTGGATCCTTCAAACTGCATATTTGATAAGGACTGATGCGAAACACATTTTCAATGACTCTCTCACTCCAACACATATGCAGTAACAGGCATTTGGCTGCACACACAGACACATACAGTAGGCTACATCAAGTACATACAGAGACCTACAAAAAGCTGAATTTGAAAACGCATGCACGCACGCACGCATGCTCACATGCACGCATGCACACGCACACACACACACACACACACACACACACACACACACACACACACACACACACACACACACACACTCCACTCAGACCGTTCTGCTGAAAAGACAGTGTGGAGGAGATTGCGGAGGAAGTCTGGAGCTGATTCATATTTGATACTTCAAAGATGGCTGATTGATCTCGCTGTCTGCCGCAGTGTGTTGTGTTTGAGTATGGGAGGAGCGTTTCAAACATATCACACACACACACACACACACACACACACACACACACACACACACACACACACACACACACACACACACACACACACACACACACACACACACACACACACACACACACACACACACACAATTGCCTCCACCATGTGCTTACGCTTTGTTGAGGACATCAGGCCAAAAAGAACAGAACAGTACACACATTCACATTGGGTCACAAGTCAAGGACCTGATTTTGGAAACTTACTGGGTAGTAGAGGACACTTACGTATACCTCTTCATTTTGTTGTTTATATACATTGTTTTTCATCTGACTCTCAGGAAGCACTTCTTTTGTGTACTCTGATACTGCATATACATACATAACAGGAATTTGCAGTGGCCCCTCGAATGAAAAAGGTGTGTGTGTTTGTGCATGCATGTTAGTGTGTGTGTGTGTGTGTATTTGGGACAGACTGGGCAGAGGGCATACAGCACAGCACAGTCCATCAGGATAGGGCAAAGGCACGGACATACTGAGTGTGTGTGTGCGTGTGTGTGTGTGCGTGTGCGTGTGTGTGTGTGTGTGTGTGTGTGNGTGTGCTTGTACCTGTGTGTGTGCGTGTGCCTACGTACCTGCGTGACTGTGTGTGTGTGTGTGTGTGTGTCCTTGTGTGTGTGTGTGTGTGCTCACGTCCACCGGGCCAGAGGACATACTGAGTGCAGCTGTTCTGTCCTGGTGCTCTGCTGGCAGTCTAATTAATTAAAGCTAAGCACTGTCCTGTGTAGTAACATTGGCTAATTAATTAAAGCTAAGCACTGTCCTATGCAGTAACATTGGCTAATGAATTAAGACTAAGTAATATACTGTGTAGTAACTTTGGGTAACTCCGTGAATGGCATTGGCCTTGCTGTGTGCTGTGGTCACCTCATACAAGCAATAGGCTTTTTATAATACAAATGATAGATAGAATTATTTTAAAAAAATATATGGCTACCTCTCTTTCTCTCTCTCTTTCTCTCTCTCTCTCTCTCTCTCTCTCTCTCTCTCTCTCTCTCTCTCTCTCTCTCTCTCTCTCTCTCTCTCTCTCTCTCTCTCACTCTCTCTCTCTTTTGAATCTGCACATGTGTGTATTCCATGCACAACTCCGCAAAACATATATTTTGGCATTTTTTTTTGGCATTTATGGCATTTAGGGCAAATCAGGCAATTGGACAAGAAGAAAGAAAAAATCAGGTAATTTGAAATATATGGCAGTGGATTAAAGCTTGTGAATCCAGGATACTAGGGCTGTAACGGTATACAAAAATCACGGTTCGGTACGTACTTCGGTTTTTGGGGTTCGGTAGAAATACAATACAGTGTACCCAGAGATTCTTTAAGTATAGAGATATGCCAACATAAGAGGTTTCTATGGGCACCTAAGCGACCAGGCTCCGGTCTGCCTAAAGGGGCGTGTCATAATGCTCCTACAATGAATAGAACAGTCCTTAGGTCTGCCTAGGTCTGCCTAAGGGGGGCATAATAGAACCAGGAAACAATGGGCCAATGGAACCTCTTTCTCTCTACTCTCTCTGGTGTACCTTTACAGGCCTACAGGTTGCCCATGACTGACACTAGACTAAAGGCAAAGAGTGCATGTGTGTGTGTTTACTGGGGTGTAAATAATAATCAGTATGTATCGAAATATCGCAATATCATCTGATGATTGATTCGAATCGCATCATATCGTGGGGCATTCTTAAGTATCGAAAATAATCAAATCGCTGGCCCCTGCCCAATGCCCTAGCTCCATAACATAATAGAAGTGGAAAAGTAATTGGAAAAAAGTTTAATCGAATCGTATTGTATTGTATCGTGGGGCATTCGAAAATAGTTGAATTGCATCGCATCGTATAATAAGATATTGATATTGAAATATCGTCATGGAGGCGGCGATTTACACCCCTAATTTGTTTACCGCTACTCGTAACTGTAGTCTCTGAAGTTTGGCTGTTTGGGTAGAAACTTATCTGCTGCCTCTGAGAAAAAGTTAACTTCTCAGAGAACAAGCAGAGCAGAACTGAGTGGATTGGTGTGTGTGTGTGGTGCAGTGTCTCTATCTTTCTCTCTCTCTCTCTCTCTCTCTCTCTCTCTCTCTCTCTCTCTCTCTCTCTCTCTCTCTCTCTATCTCTATCTCTATCTCTCTTTCTGTGTGTGTGTGTGTGTGTGTGTGTGTGTGTGTGTGTGTGTGTGTGTGTGTGTGTGTGTGTGTGTGTGTGTGTGTGTGCGTGTGTGTGTGCAGAACGAAGAGACGCTGGAACATTGTGGCACCAGAGTCCACTGCTGTGACAATTTTCAAAGCGGTAAACAATCTCCTCGTCCTCTACCCTGAAAAAAACTATATACGTATAGTCATTCGCTTTTCACTCTTCTCCTGCGCTCGCTACAGGGGATCAGAGGTACACACAGCCCCCATGGGCGTATTGGGAACAGCAGTCCAGCAGGAGTTGCGTCAGTAAATAACAGGAAGTGTGTGTGTGTGTGTGTGTGTGTGTGTGTGTGTGTGTGTGTGTGTGTGTGTGTGTGTGTGTGTGTGTGTGTGTGTGTGTGTGTGTGTGTGTGTGTGTGTGTGTGTGTGTGTGTGGTGTGTGTGTGTGTTGTGTGTGTGTTTGTGTGGTGTGTGTGTGTATGTGTGAGTATGCATGCATGTGTTTGTGTGTGTGCGTGCGTCCTTGCGTGTGCCTGTGTGTGTGTAATAGTGAGGTACTCACACTCCCCGTGGAGCCGAGGGAGAGGTGGAAGAGTGTGTGTGTGTGCGTGTGTGTGTGTGTGTGTGTGTGTGTGTGTGTGTAATAGTGAGGTACTCACACTCCCCGTGGAGCCGAGGGAGAGGTGGCTCATCTGCTGGGAGAGAGGCCCCATCATACTGGCCTGCTGCATGGACATACTGTGGTCCATAGCCGGAGTGATCACTGCACCCTGGAGGAGGAGAGGAGAGGAGAGAGAGAGAGAGAGAGAGAGAGAGAGAGAGAGAGAGAGAGAGAGAGAGAGGGAGGGAGAGAGAGAGAGAGAGAGAGAGAGAGAGGGAGAGAGAGAGAGAGAGAGAGAGAGTTTGTTTTCTTTACTTCATTTGAGCATATGAGGTTGCATTGACATGCTATGGTCCATAGCGGGGGTTATCACTGCTGCCTGGAGGAGAGAGAGAGAGAGAGAGAGAGAGAGAGAGAGAGAGAGAGAGAGAGAGAGAGAGACAGAGAGAGAGAGATTATTATGTCTTTACTTCATTTGTGGTCCGACATGATATTGTGTGTGTGTGTGCAAATCAATACAAATAACTGAAATATATAATGATTTATCCGTATTGAGCTGAAACGGGACACAATATGGTTAAAATTCACGACATTGCATCTAAATACAGAGGAGAACCCCCACACACCCCACACCAATGAGATATCCCTTATTTTTCCCCCAGGGAGTTGCCAATCCTAAATGACAGTAAATGATGCTGTGAGTGGAGAAGAGAAGGGAAAAGAGGATGGAAAAGAGGAGGGAAGGGACAAAAAAGACGAGTTTTGTGAGTGGAGAAGAAGAGTGGAAGGAAGGTAGGAAAAGAGGGGAGGAAAGAGGACAGGATGAGGGGAGGAAGAATGAG
>NC_085876.1:45438434-45443434 GCF_034702125.1 Engraulis encrasicolus
AGCAAAGCTACACACAGTTTCTGAAGTGGAGTGTCTGTTATCAATATTTGAGCAGATTGTCTAGCAGGGTTGCCAGATGAGGCTGATGATTTCCAGTCCAAAAAATGCTCAAAACCCGCCTAGGAGCACAAAATCCCGCCCAATTGTATTGATTTCTATGGCAAAAATTGGGCGGGTTTTTCAGCTAAATGCCATTTTTACCCACACAAGGCCATTCCAAGAAGCCCAATTGGGCGGGAAACAGCCCAATCTGGCAACACTGTTGTCTAGATCTATACTGCCCTACAAAGCAAAAAGGCAGTAACTGCATTGCTGTTTAAAATGAGTTACTATGACTTTAATGCCATAAATATCAAAGTCTAAAGTTAAATAAAATGATTGATCTTCAAAAAAGATGGTAATATAAAGTAACAAAACTGTCACATGCCAATAATATCTCAAAACACACTTATACTGGATTGCAGTATCATTTTAAAGTCAACTGACTCAGTTTTGAGCTCTACGCAGTTACTGCCTTTTTGCTTTGTAGGGCAGTATACTGCACTCAACTTCTACAGTGCCCCTGTTTACCATCGCCACTTTAAAATACCATGTCATGGGATGAGGAAAATCGCCTGTAATATTGTTGACTGACTTTAAAAAGAATTGGTTCCTCATTACATTGCATGTAATGGGTGTGGGGCCCTTTCATATGTCTTTGTCCCAGGCCCAGCAAAAGCTGTCAGCGGCCCTGACTGTATGTTCTCCCAAAGTTAAACACCACTCTTAGAGGCAGATCTCACTTTTTAAAAAACTGAGAGAGCCGAAGAAGTGAAGTGCTAACACATGGCAGCCCTCAGGGGGGTGTCTCTTCTCTCTTCTCACGCCAGAGTGAGCCGCACTTCCAGACTTGGGTGAAAAGTGAGACGGCCCATCTCATTTCGCATGGCACAGGGCACGGCGTGCCACTGGCAAGCCAGGTGTTGGGCTAGGCCAGGGCTGCACTGGGATGAAAAACCAGGCCGGGCATGTTCAGCCAAGACCGGTCCACCAGGCATTGAGCAAGCAGTGTTGCCAGATGTGTCTGATCAAATCCCGCCCAAAAGGCTCTCAAAAACCGTCAAAATGCGCTAAATTCCGCCCAAATTCAACAAATTACATTGACTTCTATGGGCCCAAATCGGCTGAAAAAATTGGCCAATTTTTCCCGTTTTTATCCGCAGGCGCTCATTCCAAGTAGCACAATCATTAACAGTCCACCGGGCAAATGCCCTGTATGCCCTATGGCCAGTCCAGCCACGGTCTAGGCTGGGAATGGAAGGTGGCCATCCAAGATTTATATAGTTTGATTTTCTTCTTTTTTTTTTCATCTTGCCTTCCTTTCTTCCGAGACTGGCTTTGGCTGGTGATGTGGGCACTGTGTGGTGTGGCTGAGTTGGTTGTAATTTATACAGCAGTCTCACCACCAGCCTCTGTGTGTGTGTGTGTGTGTGTGTGTGTGTGTGTGTGTGTGTGTGTGTGTGTGTGTGTGTGTGTGTGTGTGTGTGTGTGTGTGTGTGTGTGTGTGTGTGTGTGTGTGTGTGTGTGTGTGTGTGTGTGTGTGTGTGTGTGTGTGTGTGTGTGTGTGTGTGTGTGTGTGTGTGTGTGTGTGCGTGCGTGCGTGTGTGTGTGCACGCGCGCGACTGTGTGTGTATTCATTCAGACAGGCACAGAGTGTGGCTTATGGGGATGGCAGGTGCTAGGCTATAACTGTTCCAGGGCTGGGATGCAGCCCTGAGTTTGGCATTGTTCTGATTACACCACAGGTACAGTACACCACATGCCTGTCTCCTCTCCAGACAAAACTGAGTAATATGCCCATCAACAAGTTTGGCCAGAAACTGATCATAATTCACATAAATTCGTCTGTGCCCATCGTCTGTTCGTATAAAACGTCCTTGAGAATGTTTATCCTGCAGAGAACATTGTAGATGGTGTTTGGCACTGCAGTCATGGTTGCCAGTGAACATTTCCAGCCCCCGCAAACAATTTTGGCCCTGAACGTCAACCATGCCGTGTCATTCAAGTGTATATGTGCATTCCAATATGCACACTCCCATCCTCCACTTGTGCTTGTGGCCTCACCCAGCCTCCTGGTCCTGCCTCCGTGGAGAAAACAATAAAGTTTCCCTGCTGTCAGTCAAGCTACAACAACTTTTGGGGGACTGTTCTTCATTCACTATCCTGATTGCAAATGAGAAAATTACATTAGAATTGTGCTTTTGTAAGATATTGAATTAACTTTCTGTCGTCAGTGACATCATCATGAGGTCACCAGCAGGCAAGTGAGCAAGGGAGGGTGGAAGTCTACATATTGGAAACCACCCTACAGTATGTATCACCACTTACTCCTTCAGCAGACAGATGTGGCATGTGGACTGCAAGTTCAAGGCAGAGGAGTTTTGTTTGAACTGGTAGTATACGTGTGTGTGTGTGTGTGTGTGTGTGTGTGTGTGTGTGTGTGTGTGTGTGTGTGTGTGTGTGTGTGTGTGTGTGTGTGTGTGTGTGTGTGTGTGTGTGTGTGTGTGTGTGTGTGTGTGTGTGTGTGCAGGCCCGCCGACATGTGAAGGGGGGGTATGTTGTCCCGGGCCCAGGGTGATAGGGGGCCCAGAATTGGGTCCCCATTTCATTGCATGTATTGGGCAAGGGGCCCTTTCATATAATTTTGTCCCGGGTCCAGCAAAAGCTATCAGCGGCCCTGTGTGTGTGTGTGTGTGTGTGTGTGTGTGTGTGTGTGTGTGTGTGTGTGTGTGTGTGTGTGTGTGTGTGTGTGTGTGTGTGTGTGTGTGTGTGTGTGTGTGTGTGTGAGAGTGAAATAGAGAGATCTGACTTTGTGAATATATATATGGTGAATATTTGTGCAATGTTGTGTGTGATGTCTCCTTCAGCAGACAGACGTGGGCTGCAAGTTCAAGGCAGAGGAGTTTTGTTTGAACTGGTACGGTATATTTGAGCAAATACACAGTTACCTGAACTATGTAAGGTAACTTTGTCTAGACATACATTCATACACCTACTTAGAGGATTTATTTGTCGTCTCTTTTGAAACCTTTTGCAAGTGAACCTGAACGAAACTCCATGACTTTTAAGAACATTTGCAGACATTTGACTTCGTTAGCCATTCCAGAGGCATCTTCAGGCAAGGTTAATTATTTTCATGCCTAATATCCATCAGAACTGTGGTTCCCAAACTGGGGGCCGGGACCCCTAGGGGAGTCGCCAGAGAGAGTAGAGAGAGAGAGGTTCCATTGGCCCATTGTTTCCGGGTTCTATTATTACCCTTTAGGCAGACCTAGGCAGACCTAAGGACTGTTCTATTCATTGTAGGAGCATTATGACACGCTCCTTTAGGCAGACCGGAACCTGATCATGTTAGGTGCCCATAGCAACCTATTATGTTGGCATATCTCTATATACTTAAAGAATCTCTGGAGTCGCGGAGTAACTGAAGGGGGGTTGCAGGCAAAAGGGACATTGCATACAGTACAAATGGGAAATCCACAGGTCAACAGCTAACAGCTAATATATGTACTTGCTGTCCTGTGGATTTATAACATTAGCGGACAAACTATTAAATGGAAAATGTAGCAATATTAAAGGACAATTTGTCCGCTAATAGTTTCTCCGCTAATATCGCTAGACATCCATTGCTAGCAGGCTTGTACGAAATTCCGAATGGAAAGAATTTCAATTCAAATGAATGCCATAATACGAACACTAGGTGGTGCCATTACCTTGAATTTCTTTGAATTTAATCTACACCACCCATTGAAAGTACATAGAACACCCCCACCTAGTGTTCGTATTATGGCATTACTTTGAATTTAAATTCTGTCCATTCGGAATTTTGTACAAGCCTGATTGCTAGGCTAAGACTATGATGGGTGGGGGTTCCCCGCTGAAAAAGTTTGGGAACCACTGCTTCAGGCAAGGATGAGTTCCAAAGGCCATAGAGCAGGGCCAACGGGAGACAGGTTTCCTCAGCAGATATTAAGGTTTCGCACGGAAAGAAAATGAAACATAGCAGGCCCGTAGTGCAGTGCGCTCCAAAGGAAGAGTCATAGAGAACAAATGCTCCCCTCTCTCTCTCTCTCTCTCTCTCTCTCTCTCTCTCTCTCTCTTTCTCTCTCTCTCTCTCTCTCTTTCTTGCTCTCGCTCACTCTCCATCCCTGAAGGTCATACTCAATGGGATAAGAGGTTTCCAAAGCAAGCAAAGCGGTCTCGCAGGGACAAAAAAAATACACACGCACACAAAAGTGTTCCAAATGTAGAACCTCTTCCAGAAAGTTTGAAGGAGCTCTCTCTCTCTCTTTCTCTCTCTCTCTCTCTCTCTCTCTCTCTGTCTCTCTCCATCTCTCTCTGTCTGTCTCTCTCTCTCTCTCTCTCTCTCTCTCTCGCTCTCCCCCCCACTCTCTATCTCTCTCCCTCTCTTTTTACCCCAACCTCTCTCTCTCTCTCTCTCTCTCCCTTTACTCCCCCCCCTCTCTCTCTCTCTCTCTCTCTCTCTCTCCAAAAGCACAGTCCCATGAGCAGGCTAGGCGGTCCAATGCAAGCTAAATCTCCTTCTGGGAAGCCGGCCGACCATTAGCTGGCCATAGCTGAGCTGCAGAGCCAGAGCAGAGAGGAGAGAGAGGGGTGAGTGGGCAGCAGAGTGGGCCTGAGTGAGTGCAGCCAGTGAGTCAATGTTGTTGTTGTGTGTGCAGGCCCGCTGACAGGGGGGGACAAGCAGGTATGTTGTCCCGGGCCCAGGTAGATATGGGACCCAGAATTGGGTCCCCATTACATTGCATAGCATTGGGTTGGGGGCCCTTTCAGATGACTTTGTCCTGGGCCCAGCAAAAGCTGTCAGCGGCCCTGTGTGTGTGTTAAACTTGACCCGAGCACAGCTCTGGCTCCAGGGCCACTGCCAGAGGTGAGCTCATGGTTGGCCGACGCTGCTTTGCTGGGAGCTGCGTGTGGAAGACCTAATGGTTCTCGGCACT
>NC_085876.1:45473434-45475934 GCF_034702125.1 Engraulis encrasicolus
CACATAAAAGAAAAACCCAAGGAGAATCTACGGTTGGATATGGATTTGGGTAAACAGTACCATTTTCGGCTGTTTCTCAGACTGTCTGCCAGCATATCTGAGTTATCGGTCTGCTCTGCTACAGTATCTATCCTTGGCTCTGGTGCTGCTGGTGGTAGCAATACCTGCTTTGTTTGGGGGGTACAACACACATTCCAGAGGCGCATCTTGCCACCAGGCAAGGCAGGCAGCTGCTTGGGGCCCCCAAGCCCCTGGATGGGGAATAAAAGCTTATACTTTGCTAGGGTAGTGGCAAATTCTTTTCAAACGTTCACTCCTTTGAAATTTTGCTTGGGGCCCCAGTTGAACCTAGAAACGCCTCTGACTCATTCAGAGATCCTTCTTACAGTGAGGAAAGGGAAAGATAAATGAGAATATGGACTGGGCCAGTGACCGCTTTGCCTGGGCCCAGGACAAAAACATCTGAAAGGGCCCCAAGCCCAATACATACAATTTATTGATGAACCAATTCTGGGCCCCCTCTCTATGGGCACGGAGCAACTGGCCCCTTTGTCCCCCCTGTTGGCTTCCCTGAATATGGATATGGATAAATGGCACAACTTTCAGGCGCCCTCACATTGCCTACCAGGAAGGAGGTCTGAGTTATTTGTCTGGTGGTAAACGCATCCCTGCCCATTTGGGGCGTTCATCACTCTCATACAAGTGATGCTCTGTCTCTCTCTTCATCCGTAGGGATCAATAAAGCATCTCTTCTATGGTCTACTCTGTCCTGGCTCTTACAACAGCGAAAGAGAGTGTGTGAGAGAGAAAAGTTGGGATGTGGATTTTAGTAAGCACCTCGCACTGCGTTTTGGAACTGGCTGCAGCTCTGTCAGGATATCTGAGTCTGGGGCGGCCATCCTGGGTTCAGAAAGTATAAACCCTGCTTTCACATAAATATTTGCTTCAACCAATTCAATGAAGCAGCAGATCCAATGACTACAACCTCTCAGCCAGGTTGATGCATAGTGAAATCACCTGTGTTATGTTAGGAGCACAGGCAGAAGAAATATTTTTCAGGACTGCCATGGGTGAGCGGTTAGGGCGTCAGACTTGCATCCCAGAGGTTGCCGGTTTGGGTAAACATTTCCCATTTCCAGAGAGTGCCTCAGCAGATGTTGTGCCAGGATATCTGAGTTATCGGCCTGTCTACAGTAGCCTCATGCTCTAGGGATGGAGGAGGTGATGCATATTCAGGGATTCAAAACTCTCCAACAGTGGTTTTCTGTCTTTTTCAATATTGCATGGAGGTGGCATGCATGGAAAGGGATATGGATTAAATAACATCTTAAGCATTTTCAAAACAACAACAAATCAACAACAACAAAAGCAACAAAATAGGTGCACATGTCAAAATTGAAACACGTAAGTAAAAAAAAAAGTCAACTGCAGGGAAAATACTAGACATATAATCATGTGTATAATCAAACCATGTGATGGCTACCAGCTAGTAGCCTAGTGCTTGGCATAGAGCATAAATCCCCCTTCCCAAAGCCAACCATAATACACATATGACAACTGAGGTAGTGAGATGACCTTTAGCTCGCTTGTTTGTGTGTCTGCCTCTCATGAGGTCGTGGGTTCTAGCTCCAAGAGGCGGACAGCCAGCATCACCTCGGCCACATATACGAAAGCCACAGACTTCAGAGGGACTACACGTCTACACGTCTACACATACTACACATCTATCAGTCTTTCATGTTTGACATATATGCTATAGTGATTCAGAAAAAGCTATTTCAGACAAACCTCTACAGCCAGACTTGTTTGGCCACACGAAAGCCACACACTTCAGAGGGACATGTCTAGTACATATCTATACATCTTTGAGTCTTACATGTTTGACATATATGGTGAATGTTTCAGACAAAGCTATTTCAGACAAAACTAAAAACCCAGACGTGGTTGGCAGGATGTTGTAGAGCAGCGGTTCCCAAACTTTTCCTTCTGCGCACCCCCTTTTACATTTCAATGTCATTTGCGCACCCCCTAAGCGAATGTTGCCCAGCCGCACATTTTGGGCAATCCTCATTTCCAATAGCCCTGACGTTATTTCTGCCATTATTACAAATCTAGGAGTTATAAATTACACTTCAGATGGACCCTTCAAGCATACAATTCACCAAACAATTAAAAACTACATAATGTTCATGAATTCTGTATAAAAACACACATGTCAGCCATTGCTCTATTCAGCTCATGCACCCCCTTATGGCAGGCTGCGCAGCCCCCAGGGGTGCACGCACCCCACTTTGGTAAACCCTGTTGTGGAAAGTGCAGCATCGCTACACACCACCAGGGGAGCCCTCTTTAGAGGAATGAGCTCTTCAGAGAGTGGTCAGCACAGGTAAGAAGATCACCAGCTGTCCCCTGCCCTCTTTAGAGGAGTTGTTCTCCTGTCGCTGTCTAAAGAAAGCCAAGCAAATCATCAGAGACCCCTACCATACTGGACATAAACTGT
>NC_085876.1:45480934-45483434 GCF_034702125.1 Engraulis encrasicolus
TGATGGCTAAATTAAGATGTTTGAGAGCTGGTGTTAAATAGGTGGTTTGGTGCTTTCATACAGCTGAGGGTCATGTTTACAGTAAAAGCAGTGGTGTAGTCTACTTTTTTATGGTGGGTATACTGTACATTTGAGCATTTGTGGAAGTGGGTATACTGTTTATATTTGTGCTTTTCAAAACAATGGATCAATCCATTTTAAGTGGGTATACAGAAATCCCTGAAATTTAGAAGTGGGTATACTCCGTATACCCGCGTTCTATGTAGACTACTGAGTAAAAGTCAGGAATGGATCTGTTCTGTATGGTTATTGAAGCTAAAACCATGAAATCTCTCTGTACTACATAAATGGAACATTCTCTACCTGTAATAAATGCATTTAGAATATGTCAACTTAGGCCCTGCCGTGGCCAACTGGTAGGGCACTCGTCTGCCATGCGGGTCGTTTGCCGCCCCTTCCCTGTCTTTCTCCGCATTCGCGTCCTGTCCACCTCTCACACTGTCCTGTCATCAATAAAGTCGTAAAAAAACAAACAAAATCTTTAAAAATAAAGTATGCCAACTCAACAAGAATATGTCAAAGCATGGCTTTTGTTCTGCTGAAATAGTGATAATGAGGACTTTGTGGGAAATATATATATATTAAATGCCAACAACAATTATCTCTCTCACACACTGACTCACACTCCCTCTCCACACACACACACACACACACACACACACATTGCCATGCCTTGCACTGCATATTTTTCTGTCAAACAATGAGTCAGTCTCGCTCTTCTTATACGACTAGTTTGAGTGTGTGTGTCTGTACTGAGAAAACACAGGTGTAAAATCAGTGTTCCACCTCAGGCAAGCAATCGTACGACTGACAACCTAACACAGAACACTGCACCTCTTCAAAAGTGTGCGTGTGTGTGTTGCTGTGTGTCTTTGTCTGTGTGTGTCTATGAGTAAGTGTCTGTGTATATACAGTATCTGTGTGTAAATGTGTATTAGTGTGTGTGTGTGTGTGTGTGTGTGTGTGTGTGTGTGTGTGTGTGTGTGTGTGTGTGTGTGTGTGTGTGTGTGTGTGTGTGTGTGTGTGTGTGTGTGTGTGTGTGTGTGTGTGTGTGTGTGTGTGTGTGTGTGTGTGTGTGTGTGTGTGTGTGCGCGCGCGCACGTGTGTGAGCCTGTGCATAATAGTATGTGGGTGTGCATGCTAGCGTGTGGGTGTGTGCTTGCATGTGTGTGTCTCAGGGTGTAGCCTATTTGTATTGAGTGTGTGTGTGTGTGACAAAATGTAATATGACCATATGGCATGGAGGAGACATGAAGATAAGGAAATTGACAAGAGCTGGAAGGCAGAGGGGTGGCAAAGGGGTGGCGAAGTGTATTTCAGGGGGGCATGCTCCTACACTAAGGGAAAATTATAAACACTATATAATCGACACACACACTTATGTGATACAGTGAATCCCTTAAAGTGAAACCCTGCAACCTAAAGTTGCAATGATGTCAAGCATTAAGGCTATTGGTCACAACCAGGGCTCTTAACTGGGGTGGCAAATCATATTTCTGGGGGGGCAAATGCCACCCCTTAGAACCGCCCCTGGGAGGAGGTGGAGTGGGGTGGAGTGGGGTGGGGTGGGGTGGGGTGAGGTGGGATGGGGGGATCTTGAAAGATGAGACAGAGAGAGACAGAATGAAGGAAGCGAAGGACAGCACTCTTCAGATTTTTATTCGCCCACGGACCTTTCCGGCAGAGTCCTTCTTCAACATGTAATGGCGATTGCCAAGAGAGACAGAGAGAGACAGAAAAGAAGAGTAACATTGCAGTGACAGAGAGGAGAAAGAGGGCCAAGGAAAAGGAACTGGGGTATCCTAGGCCGGGACAAAGACAACTGAAAGGGCCCCCCATCCGATACATAGAATGTAAAGAGAACCCAATTCGGGCCCAGGACCCGAGACAACTGACCCTTTTGTCCCCTCCAGCCATCTCCCCTGGTGGTATTCATGACAGGGTGTATCCCCTCAGGAATGAAAACCTACACACACACACACACACACATACACATGCACGCGCACACGCACACACACACACGCACACATAAACACACACATATGCCCACATATACACACACACCCACACACACACACACGCACACTCAAATACATACACACACACACGCAGACACACACACACACTCTGGATGTGCGGTGTGATGGATGGGAGAGGATTGAGCGCAGTGTCGGCTGCCAGCTTCCTCGTCCTTGATGATGGAAATGAGGAGTGTGTCCAGTAGCACTGCAGACAAGACAAGCCATCTCATCAACACACATACACACACACACACGCATGCGCGCGCATGCGGACACACACACACACACACACACGCAGGCGTACGCACACACACGCAAATGCACACACACACACACACGTGCGCGTGCGCACACACACTCACACATACTGACGGAGCTGCAAACGCACACACGCGCGCACACACACCCACACACACACG